>NC_069361.1:10909090-11212121 GCF_021730395.1 Mercenaria mercenaria | reverse complement strand
ACCGAACACCAATGACAGATTCTGTATATCTTTGTAACTTATTTGTGTGTGTGTGTGTTCGAGTTTAACGTCTTTTTCAACAATTTTTCAGTCATATAAACGACGGTGTCTACTTGTAGCAGTGAGCACAATGCCAAACTTTATAGTGCTGCCTCACTGGAATATCACGCCGTAGACACGTGGCATGATACCCCACCCAGTCACATTATACTGACACCGGGCTGACCAGTCCTAGCACTATCCCCTTAGCGAAGAAGCTGCTAGTACCATTTTTTACGTCTTTGGTATGACGCGGCCGGGGATCGAACCCACGACCTCCCGCACTCGAAGCGGACGCTCTACCACTAGGCTACCGAGGCGGTCTAACTTATTTGTGCATATTGAACAGCATTTACCTACATTTTTCAAGCAATAAACACAATACATGATTGTTGCATTTCTATTCGAGACCGATAAAATACAGAGTTGAAGCTTACCCATTTCTTGTCCAATGATGTACGTAAATCTGAATAAATAATACAAATGTATAAAGTACATTAAATACCTATCACACTATAAGATGTTTACATTAAACAAAACCATTAAATGTGGATAATTTTGAATTGCCATACATTTTTCTGTTCTATTCTATATCAGCTAAATGTTTACTCATAACTTGTTTCTCAATTATCTTTCATCTCATTTGTTAACCAAAGCTAATGCAAATTCATTTAAAATAACATTCTGAAACCCATTTCACTAGTAGATATCTACCGGTAAATATGAATAATTGCAATAATGATTCGGATTACCCGGAATGCAGAAATAGACATTTGTCGTATAAGAAGAAGTGGACTGTGGACAGCTAGGGCGGGGACCATTTCAACATGAATTAATTATATTATGTTCGGTGGGAAAACCATGCCCATAATGGTGAAAAGGTCTTGCTTATTATGCCGCAACTTTGCGGTGGGGATATAGATATGGCTTTATCTGCCCATATCCTACGGAGAAAATTTGTTTTACACATGCTTCCAAAGGTATTTGACCTACCGCCAATACAATGTACATTGTATATTCTTCAACTTTTGAAGTTGTGAATCTGAGAAAAAGTGGTCAGGTGAGTTCTGTTGTAACTGAACGAATCACAACAAAGTGGTCATGTCACCCTGGGTCGCTCACATAATATTTACTGCTTTACATTGACAAAGGTAGAAAATGTTAACTTTAGCTTGAAAGTAAATTTTATGGTTTTAACAAGTATTTTCTATGTTTTCTATGTTTTCACCATTGCTGACCAAGTACAGGATCAGGCATTGCTTTCTTATAGACAAACATTCTGGCAAGGTTTCATATAGACCAGGTATAACGTGTTGCCTCAGCAATGTCAACAAGGTTTTAATGCGACATGAGATAACCCTAATTCAACATTCACAGAGATTTACATAGAACAACATTTTGGCATGTTTTTGGGGAAAATGGTTGAAAACGTTGAAAGTGTGTTTTATATTATTTGAGATAGTAACCTTTTAAGCCCCAGATAGCCCGGTTTAGAACTTGCCTTGGATCTGCAATTTAAAAACTAAACTTTGACCCCATATAGTCTGTAGATGGTAACAAATCTATGATTTGATAGAGTGACCTAGTGTTTAACCGTTTGAATTGATCTAGACCTCATGAAGACAAATATTTTGACTAAATTCAGGTACAAGATATTGCCTCTGTAGTGCTAAAAATGGTTTTCTTTGATTTAACCTTTTGACCTCGTTATTGACCCCAGATAACCGAGCTTTAAACTCGACCAAGATTTTACATAGAAAAATAGTTTTTCTGACTTATGTTTATGTAGATCAGGTACAAAATATGCCTTGAAACTATGATATTACCTAGTGATATAGTTTCATATTCAAGATAACCGAGTTTTACAATTCTTACGAAATAGTCTGCCTGATCCATGTACAAAATACGGCATCTGGACTGTTAAGTATGTTTTTTTTTTATGATTAAACTTACTGACATACATTTAATCCAAGTTGACCAAGTAGCAAAATTTACCTAGATTTGATCGAGACAAACAGTATGACTATGTTTTATATAGATTGGATAATTAGTCTCTAGCGTGTTAACAAGACATTTCTGTTACCTTTTAGTGACCTAGGTTTTGCCCTGTGTCAAAATTTAACCTATATTTGATAAAGGCAAACATTCTGGCCCGGTTTCGTCAGATCCAGTGACAATATAGCCTCTAGAATGTAAACAATGTTTTAATATGATATAAGCTCGTGAATCAAATTTTCATCTCAGATAATCTAGTTTCAAACAAAATCTAGATTTTTCAAAGACAAACATCCTAACCAGGTTACATAAATATAATTTATGACCTCAAGCGTTTTAACGGGGATTTTCTATGATCTGACATAATCATCTAGTTTCTGAGCCAAGATGACCAAGTTTTAAACTCTGTCAAGATTATGTCAACACAAGCATTTTAAGTTTCATAAAGACAAGACAATCTATCCTATAAAGTGTAAGCAGTGAGGTTATCAACGACGGACGAAGACGGACGACGGACCGACGGACACAGTGCTACCACAGCTTAGCTAAACTCTCATGTGCGTAACCCCTAATTTTGAATAGCATTCCTATACAATTTCATGAAGTTAGTTCAATACCTTTTGCGATATGTGTAGCAAAACTTTTGCTTGACGAATCGGTATGTCCCCTGCATAGTGGTGGCATAATAAGCCAGATCGTATCACTGTAAAAGGAATATTTTCCTGTCGCAATTATGTTGATTCTGCCGCCCCCCCCCCCCCCCCCCCATCCCAAACAAACACACCCTCGGTCCTTTTAAAACTGATCATACTTTACTTGAACATATTATTTCACAATTAGTTGGGGTCCGCAAAAAATAAAAATCGATGGATAAAAACGAACATGTCCATGTTGAATCATTTTTTTGAAAACAGGTTCGGAATAGCAGAGTACACTGTAATAAGTATTACTCATCTACATGTATTTTATGAATCACTCTGTTTTTTCAGTGAAAATCAAGTCTTAAACAGTGGAGGTATCATTATATGTATTCGCTACACAAGCATTACTTCAGATTAAAATATCTGACATGTGCGTATCCTATCCTCTGATTCATAATGCAGTCTGGAAAAGTCAATTCTCCTGTCATACGAAAAAAATTCATAGCACGATCTGCAAGCCTTAATCAAAGCTTTGTCATGACCAGCAAATAACCCCTATTGATTTTGAGTTCAGTAGGTCAAAGGTCAATATCACATTGACAATAGAACTATTTTGCCAGAAAACTAGATTATGCTTTGGTCTAAGATTACATTTGATACGGAGGTCATTTAAGACTGGGAAATGACCCATGATTATTGATTTAAGATCAATACGTTAAATGTCCAGTAGTCAGTGACCAAAATGCTTATTAATCAAAAGTAGTTTAACTAGAATCACCAAACTTAAGCTAACTGTTCATGACCATTACCAGAAGCTGTCAAGCGCTGCCCACATCAGTCCTCTCAGTGCTTTGATTTTAGTAAATTGCTTACTGTTGTTAAAAATATCATTTCAATTCCCGGGAGGACATTACAGATAAGTATTTTTAAGATCAAGTTTAATTCCGGTTATTTGATTGTCAATTACATGGTGGATCTAGAATACCACGGAATAATGAGAATTTCCGTGTGAGTATCCAAAAAAATGTCAATCTTCATTATCAGACATCAAGCAAGTAGGATGACATTTCTCTGTGAAGGAGGAAAGTGGCATTTAACATGTGACTAACAAGGTGGGCGTTAAATGGTGAGGTTTGGCGCCAGTTTAGTAGTTTAAACTCCCCAGTTTTTGCTTTGCCACTGACCGTCCCAAGGCGATGTCCTGCTGTGTTACTACTTCCTTTTTATGTCTTTATATGTTTGTGTATTACTTCAGTTCTTTCCTTTGCATTCATTTATATTTATGTAGTCCCTATTTCCATGTGGAGTACTTTCTTCGAATGTGGCTTAGTGATTATGTACAGACTTAACCGAATCTGCTACAAACTTGCTGAGTTGCTTTTATGCTTCAAAAAGATCTCTTTATAGAGTTTTCCTATCGGACATATGGCTCCAATCCTAACCTTGCTCTAATACATATGTTATTTTTTGAATTTATTGTCATTTGTGTCATCTCCTTTCCTTAAGAGTACAAGTTTATAACTTTTAATAGACCTTAACTCTTTAGATATCATAACAAATTTCATAAGAAGTATGAGCAAAAATAAAGAGAAAGAACCTGAAGAAAAACGTCAGGTTAAAAAACGCGCAGTACCTACAATCTGTAACCCTATTTATCAAATGTATAATATAACATATTGATAATGAGGACAAGACATACGAAGACTTCTTTCGGAGTTTCTACCCTATATAACATACTTACTCGTTTCTATTCCCCGTTAAGTTACACTGGTACCGGAAACGTCAATATTTTTCCATACACTAACGCCTGAATTTCATATCGCGTGCGTTCAGTGTGTGTTGTTGCACTATTTTTTTCTCTTTAGCTCAGTATTGTCAATCCTATTCAAGCTATTGAACAAATTTATGATATTTACATTATATTTATACGTATTAAAATTTTTTCTTAATATATTTTAATGTAATAAAAAGGTTATTATCTTTGCATCGGGAAATATGCACTCGTTCTTCAGCGGAAGGATATTGCGCTCCTAAAGTCGCGCAATATTTCCGTTGAAGAACTCGTGCATATTTCCCGATACAAAGCTAATAACCTATAAATATTCTTCTGCTGCCTATGGAATATGTCATATACATGTAAGTTTCTTCTGTTAATGTGATAGAACGCAGATATATTTCAAATAAAGATAAAAAACTGAAATGTGAAATGTTTGAGTTTAATTCCAGTTATAAACATTCATTTATTTAGTTTGGATTTCACCCAAACTGTGAGTGAGAAGCTATTTCATTTACAGTCAATCTTATTGAAGTATTTAAAGAACATTTTGCAGCATGAAAGAGCTAACACAGAAAAACATCTTGATTGCTCGCCTCGAACAATCTGCACTGGCTGGATCATTAAACAGCCTTTTGATACATTCCCAAACACCAAGCTGAATAATTAAACTTTTCCTTTCACGCATCTGGAAAAAAAAGAACACTATAGTCAGAGACTATAATTACTTGAAACACCTTGCCCATGGCATTTCCAAAAATATCTCAGCAAAATCACGTATTCATAATATGCTATCCGCTCGAAAACCTCGAAAACAAAAAGCAGATAAGTAATTTTTCCATTAATTCATTAACTCCCTTGACTGACAGACAGGAAATGATTCCCCATGCGCGGTTTACTTGTCACGTATGACTGACATTTCATAAAAGGTATTTTTTTTTACTGAAGCCGAGGACTATATCTATTTAATGGATTAAACAGCTCTCTTTGGCATTCAAGAAAGAATTGTTGAAATTTGAATGCCTCCGAAATACATGTATAGAAAAGTAAGGATAAATATCAAATAGAAAAAGAGTAACCCTAAATTGCTGGTAAATTGTTATAGGTATTCCAATATCGTGCTGAATGTTATATTCATTTTCATTTGCTGTGGTAATTCTTTATCTCCTTCAAATTACAAATACGATTGAATGAAATAAATTTTGAGGCGCTTGATTTCATTCCAGTCAAAAAGTGTACACGAATAAGCAAATATGAGGTGTTTTTCCTGCTCTGTTAAATGTATTTAGCAATTTCGGTTATCACAAAAACAGACATTTCTTAATTGTTGTTGGATGATATCCATTGAACTTCTATTAAACAAATTACCGATTTCGTGTTAGGTGGCTATCTTATAGCTGGGTAGTGTTGGTGGTGAACCATTTTACGTAACTAGATTGCGTCGATCAAGTTTTCAGCTAAATATTATTGAAGACGTTGCCGTCAAGTATATTTTTTTTTCAGTTTCAGATTATTTATCGAAATAATATATCTCAAACAGTGAATTGCTCTTGAATAAAATCATTGTTTGGAGTTAAGATGCATGCGAAGGAATTATATCACGAAGACGCAGCCCGAATGATACAATAATACGCATGTAAACTACAAACAATGACTTTATTCGAGAGCAAATCACTGTTTGAGATATATTTTTTCCGATTCAAACACGTTATCAATGATTATTATGTATGTCCTTGACGACATTCATCAAATATTCGCCCGTGTTCTGGTATTTTTTTCAGCGCGCCGCTATGCCGTTTTACGCTACATATGACGTAATAATAGTAACGTCAGAAAAATGAATTGTTGCAATATAACACACACTTTTCAGTCTTCTTTGTTTAATTAGAAAACAAATCGAGTCGATCTTCAACGGAAACGTCATTTGGACATATTAGTATTGAAAGGGTTATCGTACGTAACCATGACGTGATGGAAACGTGCCGTGTCCAATGAACTCATGTTGGAAACGTTGTCGTCAACCGAAATGAATTGCATCTAAAACATCTAGCTTTGTTTCCAAAACGAATTGCAGACTACAATAAAACTTGCAAATATTTCTTGTAGACCAATTCAAATACGTCTTGTGGACGTTTAGAAGTTACATGATATACGTAATCTAAGCATGCTGAAGACGTTGCCCTCACAATAATGTGTTACATTTCAAGAACTTGAAACTGAAATTGTGGATGAAACTCTTTCATTTGATTACACACCCACTTTTATACAGACATATATGTTCAATGGCACTTTGCGATAAGTTTTAAAACATAAGAAATGTCACTACGATGCATCTTGATAAACACAAAATACAATATATTTCAAGAACACTGTTGTGTTCTGTCCGAAACGTGACTGTATTCCTGAAAATATGTCATTTGGGCCTTTTTAAATTAACTCTTGTACTTTATCTAAACCTGATAGGGCGTTTCTATGTCACAAGTTCCGCCATCAACCGAATTCTGTTTAACTTCAAGAACGTCTTGGTTATTTTTTTCGGAACGTATGGCAGACTGCAATAAAGCCTTAATAATATTTTCCAAGACCTGCAGTGGATACATCTTTTGCCTGTTCTGAAGTAAACCATTTTTCATCATTTAAACGTGATGGGACTTAAACGTGTTGAAGACACGTATGCTGTAAACTCTAATATGTTACATTTCAAATCTTTTTTTGTTTTATTTTGTTAGGAACGTGTTATAGACTAACATAAACATTCACAATGTTTTTCCAAGACCTAAGATGGACATGTTTTATGACGTACACAACTGCGGTATCGGACGCCAATTGAACATAATGTACATGTAGATGTTTCCAAATAACACGGGTCTCAACCTGAAAACAATTGATATTAAGTAGGCCCTTAGTGTTTGAAACACATGTTATATAAGTCTACATTTTACTGGTCTAAAATAACTGCAAATCAAATCAACGAATATATATTTTTCGTGTATGCCTTTCCGTAATAAGCAATAATTCACGTGTCTGATATGCAACATGAGATAAGCCTGACGTTCACTGACTACCCTCGGAATATGAATGTCCACACCCCCACCCCCTTTACTTTATTGATAACTCATTGTTTACTGACCTAGTTTTGAGACATTATGTCAATTCGTTTTTTATATTGTATGGTGTTCCAGAATGTTCTACCACAATACTGATAAACAGGGTGTTACAATTATTTTTAAAGTCTCGATTGTTCTAGGTTTTTCCAGAATATTCTTTTTAACATTGGTGATACTTGAAAGTTCTAGAACCTTCCATGATACTTTAAATAGCAAGCTGTCTGAGGACAGGGTAGAACCTTAAGTAATAACGTATTGAAAAACTTTCCTGTGTTTCTTAATAACAAAATATTACCAGTTTGGATATTTAACATTTGAAGGACTTACATTTATTGTGGATTTTAAAATTTATCTTTGAAGAGAGTATTTGTCTTCTTTGGACATACAAAATTCAGTTTGGATTGTGAATAACTTGGATTTAAATTTGACCAAGACAGGAATTGGACTTTCATTGCATATTAGATTGGACTTTGAGGTATTTGAATTGTTACTTTTATAAATAAATTTGTTATTGTTCATAGTTGCTGGTTTGTTTTTCTGTTACTTTAGGAATTTTAAGTAACAAGCAATTGTTACCCTTTGACCTAACGATATGAACCTCCCTCTCCACCACGGAGTATCTTTATCTTCAAATTTAGCACTGTAAGGTAATTTGTACTTCTACAGATAATTGGAAGTATTAAGAAATAATAACAAAATTCAAACCCACTAATGCTAATGCGACAATTGCAATACCATTTTCACGGGTAATTTGTGTACCATGTTGTTGTCTGCATTTCAAACGGTTGCAAAACGTCACTAATACGTGCAATATTAGATTGAGGTTTAGAAAAAATAAGCAGAACCAAATCATATAAAGAAACCAATGTTTTATATGAAAATTAAACATCAAATAAAACGTGTTTGTTATGCTACTAAATAACTGCAATTTTATTGACATACGCCTTCAAATCCACAAATGGACTATAGGAAGCAAACACACTTCCGGAAGTTCGAAGAGTTAAATATGAAACTTCAGATAACGACGTGTACAATGTGTACATTTTATGTATTTGCAGAAATGCAATGTCCAAGCCCTAAAATTGATAACTGTCAATCTTTTCGTCGAATAATACAAATGTTTTAATTCCTGTTCAATTCTCGTGCAAAACAACTCATTTTCTATAACAATTTTCTTTACAATTAAGGAACCATTCTGTTCCAACGTCTGCATTTAGTTTTCGTACCGTGTATAGTATGAATAAGTTTTGAGCCGCCTCGAGATAATTTCCGTATCCAGTCTTGCTGCTCTTGCATAGCAATACTCCAAGATGACGTCATAAATAAAAGTATAGACTTATTATGTATTTATAGCCACATAGTAAACCTTTATTTTCCTCGAATGCTTCTTCATCATGTACAGAAATTTAGATCACGGAGAGAACTGCTGTTCATACACATTTTATAGGAAAAGTATAAATGACTACTTTCCAGACTATGATCTACCTGACAAGCTTTAGTGTTAATTACATATGATGGGGTTTTACAGTTAAAAAGGCTTTTACTTTTATTTACACTGTCCCATGTCTTTGGAACATGGTGGGGGTAAGAGTGAGGTTGGGTGCGCACAATAAACCGGTTTAAGCTCCCCAGTGGTGTTTTTGCCACTGACCGTTCCAAGGCGGTGCCCCACTGTGTTCCTTTGTTTGTTCGTTTTGTCCTTGTGTGTTGACTTTGTGTGCGCGCGTGTGTATATGCTTATTGTTCGTCTTGTCCTTCTGTGTTGGCTTTGGGTGTGTGTGTGTGTGTGTTGTTCGTTTTGTCCTGATGTGTAAGCTTTGAGTGTGTGTGTGGTGCACGCGTTTGCGTGCTGGGGGGTTCGTTTTGAGGAGGCTGCGCTTTTGGTGCGTGGCACTCCCTGTTTGATATTTTTCTTTGTTTTCAACTGTACGGATTTTATTTTTTGTCTGCAATTGTTTTTGCTTGCGTCATAAGTACTTAGAGATGCATGTCACTTATGTCACGCACAAACACTTAAGAGTAGAAACGTTATGTATAATTACATTTATAATTTAATCTTGTGGTAAGATAATAATATATACAAAAACCATTTATAAAATAGAAACGCTCTACTCCCTTTGAACAAAAGTGTTATGTTCAAGATAATTTAGAGTAGCTAAAAATAAAACATTATAAGTAGTTATCAAGCACGGAACATGAAAATTAGCGGAAGCCAATAATATATTCTATTATGAACAATAATAATGTCCGACATAAATCTCATTCTTCCTTTATATTAACCGAAAAGCTCTTATCATATTAGGACATGCCTTTGATGTAGCTATGAAATATGACATGAAATACGAGATCGCATGCTTATCATATCCGTTTTACTTTCAATTACTGTCTGTTGCTTGCCCGACATTGACGTCGTTTTCATGTCAAGAGGCCATTGAACTGATTTACTGAAACTCTTTGATCCCACCCGGCCTTAGAGTCTGCTCGTGCCTAAAATAATGGTCTGGATGGCATCTGGGATTTGTCTACACCATTAAAAGCTAAAAGTCATCATATCACCAGTTATAAATCTGATATAGCAAATAATAAATTATACTGCCGAATTGCTCCATGTTAAACTTGCATGTAATTGCATATTTTATTCCTCCATTATATTCATTTATAGGGATTAACATGAAAAGCATCAGCTTGGATCACAGCTGAATTACTCCATGTTAAAATTGCATGTAATTGCATATTTCATTCCCTGAAATGAAAATGAATCCGCCGTCCATTATATTTATTTATAGGGATACTTTAACATGAAAAGCATCAGCTTGGATCACAACTGAATTACATAATGGGTGTAATCATGTGTTCTATCTTAATGTTTTCCAACATCATGTTCTTTAAACGGAACGAAATTTTCATATCTACAAAATGAAGGTGATTTTTAATTCATGGGGTGATATTTTTAGAATATATTTGCGTGAGAAAATGAGTAAAATACAAGAAATGTCCATGCAAGCATGAAACGTTATTTCATTCTGTATAAAGTGGGATGCATTTTTCCGAAGGAAAGCATGTTTATGGACGAATAACCATGTTTGTTCAGTATAACAGATAATTGCATAATTGGCAGGTTTAATTACATGGGGTCATACAAAAGTGTTCATTTTTATACGAATAGCAGTGGGTTTATATCGGATAAAGAACAATATTGAGACGCAAACTAAAACATTAAAACTAAATTGGTTCCGTTTAAAAGACCTTTTTAGCTTTTACCCCTGGTTAAACTTTATCATGTTTTGTTTCTCATTATTTATAATAAATAACCTACTAGTTTCCAAAAACGAGGACCATATGATCAAAGTCAATGTCACTGTCATTTAATATTGGGGTAAACTGAATATTTTGGTCATTTTTATACTACAATTAGTACTTCTGGTATCTGTTTGGTTACATTGGTATTGAGACCCTCTCTTTTAAATAAATACATGCAACAGAAAGAGTTTACCAGTATCTTCAACAATTTAGATAGAAATACTATACACACTTAGACATATTAATTGCAATCAGGATGTCTAAATTATAAATATTAAAGGGTCATGTTTGAAACTTTGGTAAGTGTGTAAGAGACATAGCCTAGAAACTTTGTAAACTTAACCATCTGTAGATAAGTGAGATTGCTAGGAATAATAACACTGGTGCATTTTGTGAGAATTATGTCCCTTATTGTACTTTTTAGTATCCCAGTTAAGGTCAAACAAATAGCTCTACAACATTGTACACCTGTTTATTAGTCCCATACCGGTTGAAAACCAGTTTCGGGGAGTATAGGAATGCGCTTTTCCGTCATTCCGTCATTCTGTCATTCCGTCCGTCCGCAATTTCCTGTGCGGTCTACAACTCTTTTATCCATGAAGGGATTTTAATATTACTTGACACAAATATTCCCCATGATGAGACGACGTGTCATCCTGTCCGGTTCATAACTCTCCCATCCATGAAGGGATTTTAATATCACTTGGCACAATTGTACCTCATAATAAGACGATGTGTCATGCACAACTTTCAGACCCCTAGCTCAAAGGTCAAGGTCACACTTAGCAGTTAAATGTTAAAATGGCATGAACAGGGTCTGTTTCGTGTCCGGTCCATAACTCTTTCATCCATGAAGGGATTTTAATATTGCTTCACACAAATGTTCCCCATGATGAGACGACGTGTCATGTGCAAATTCTAGAGTCCTTGCTCGAGGTCAAGGTCACAACGGTCAACATCAAGCTTCTTTCCTGTCGGGTCAAACTTGTCATCCATAAGGGATTGATATTCTTGGCAATGTTTCCTGATGAGACTTCATTGCAAACCGACCCTGTCAAGTCAAGGTCAAACTGACGCCAAGTCATGTTTTTCCTGTCAGTCCAGAACATGTCATCCAGGGATTACAATATTACTTGGCATAAATGTCTCAATGATGAGACGACGTGTCATGTGCAACACCCAGAACCCTAGCTTAAAGGTCAAGGTCACACTGAGATCAAATGCCAATAGGATTTTTTTCCTGTCTGGTCTATAACATTGTCATGCAAAACAGTATTTAAATATCAGCTGGCACAAACATTCCCCTGGATGAGACAACATGTTGTGCGCAAAGCCCGGGCCCTAGGTCTAAGGTCAAGGTCAGACTTAGAGGTTAAATGACATATTCAAGAATGACTTTGTCTGGAGCATTTCTTCTTTGTGCATGGAGGGATTTTAATGCAACTTGGCACAAATGTTCACCACATGAGACAAATTGTCAAGTACCAGAACAGGTCCTGGTCTAGGTCAAGTCAACTAGAGAAGTCAATCAAGATGACATTGTCCGTATCTTCTTCATGCATGAGAGATTTGATGTACTGTCACAATGTAACCACCATGAGGCACACCTTTTTTAGAATTACGTCCCTTTGTTGTTACTATAAATAGATTATATTGTAACTTTTTTATTACTGGCCGTAGGGAAAAATCGAGACCACTTTTCTGTTGTACAACATGCATGTTACATTCAATTTTCAGGTGTATTTTGATCTATTTCTACCTGGTAAAGTGTTTCTTGTGGACTTACATTATATAGATTTAGGATTAATTTCACTTTGTTTTTACTATAAATAACTTTTATGATAACTTTTTGTATAATCAGCCAAAAAAAAAATGCAAATGAAAACAACTGTACGTTTTTATGTTTTTGTATGTGTAAATTTTAATCCAAGTGCTTTGTTATATTATATTTTATATATAGTACAATATTGTTTATACATCATTAACAGATATCAGTTCATTATGTTATACTGCAGTCGAGAAAATTAGGTTCCTTCCAGTAGGGGACTTTGTATTGAATGGCAATACTTCATTCACTTGTTATCATTAGGCAGGCGAGTAAATAACATCAAGAACCACAACCTCTCATGCATTTTTATTCTAGGGTTTAGTGTACCCAGTATAGGATCAGGCATTGCTCTCTTATAGACAAACATTCTGACAAGGTATATAGACAAGGTATAACATGTTGTCTCAACAATGTCAACAAGGTTTAAGTGTGACGTGAGATAACCCTAATAACTGTCACAAAGATGTACATAAAACAACATTTTGGCAGGTATTTGGGGAAAGTGAGTTGAAAATGATGACAGTATTTTTGTATTATTTGAGATAGTAACCTTTTTAGCCCCAGATAACCCAGTTTAGAAATTGACTTAGATTAGGCATTGCTCTCTTATAGACAAACACTCTGATCCGGTTTCATATAGACGTTGTGTAAAATGTGACAAGGTTTAATGTAACACGAGATAACCCTAATTCAACATTCATAATGACTTACTTAGAACAAAATGTTGATAGGTGTTTGGGGAAAATGGATTGAAAATGTTGACAGTGTTTTTTTATTATTTGAGATATTAACCGTTTCAGTCCCCGATAACCTGGTTTAGACCTTAACTTAGACTTGCAATTCATTGACAAAACTTTGACCCCAGATAACTCAATTTCATATTCTATATAAATACATTGACTTTTTCATATACATTAGGTAGAATATGGCAGGGTTTTCCCGGACGCAGGTTTTCTGCGTCCCTGACGCGCTTTGACTGCTTTGGACTCGCATTTTGTAGTGCCTCTGCGTCCACTGGACCCGCAAAATTGGTCACGAAACTCCTTTGCACTGAAGCTTCCTTTGCGCAGATACCCATGTAAAATGCGCAGCTTTTACCACCGGGACCATCCCCGAATCGTGGGTGCTCATTATACAAGGTATAGACATTTTTCCAACTTCAAAACAAGTTTTGTTTACCGATGTTTCGTCCATTTTGGTGTAATTGAGGAAACTATTTCGTGACTGACATAAAATCTAAGGATTATGCCTTTGTTTTACTAAAATGAATTTTATGTTTTTTTTTTAATCACAAAAATAAATTTCATAAAAATGTAAATTTTTATTTTTGATGAAAAATAAGTTTTATATTATATCATAAAAATTATGTATACATTAACAGATATCAGTATTATGTTAACTAGTCTGGAAAATAGTTGCACAGAGGACTTATTGATGGCAATTACTTCATTTTGTTCATTAACATAAAAAACAGACCAAAACCTTTTGCATTTTACTGTTTAGTGTACCGATAGAAGGCTCATTGCCATTTTGAAAATTCACAAGTTCGAAATACTAACATGTATCTAAAATTAAAATAATGTACAAGTATTAATTCCGGTTCTAAGAAACATTTTTTTAGTGAGTAAATGTCATTTTTGAAGAGATAATAATTTTGACCCCAAAACTGTTTAGACTTAATTGAGATTGGATTCTACAATTTGACCCCAAATCAATCAAAAACATGGAAATACACTTAGTAATATGGTCTGTAGATAATCTAAGAATTGACAGGGTGACCTAGTTTTTAATCATTTGAATTGATCTAGACCTCATGAAGATAAATACTTTGACTAAATTCAAGCACAAAATATTGCCCCTATATTTCTAAGAAAGGTTTTCTTTAATGTAACCCCGTGACCTAGTTATTGACCCCAGATAACCGCGCTTTAATCTTGACTAAGACTTTACATAGAAAAATAATTTTTCTGCTTAATGTTTAGGTGGACAAAATATGCCTCAAAACTAGAATATGACCTAGTGGTATAGTTCTGATATTCCAGATAGCCGAATTTTACATTTCTTACACATTTTATAAAGCGAAATATGCTGTCTGTTTCATATACAAAATACGGCATCTAGACAGTTAAGCATGGTTTTTTCTTTGATTAAACTTACGGACAGATATTTTAATCCCAGTTGACCAAGTAGCAAAATTAATCTAGATTTGATTGAGACAAACAATATGTTTCATATAGATCGGATAAATTAGACACTAGCGTGTTAAAAAGACATTTCTGTTATTTGGTTAAATGACCTAGGTTTTGCCCTGTTCCCAATGATGAGACGTAAAATGTTGGCCTACATTTGATAAAGGCAAGCCCGGTTTCGTCAGATCCAGTAGAAAATATTGCCTCTAGAAAGTAAACAATGTTTTAATACGATATAAGCTCGTATTTCAAACAAAATATAGATTTTTTAAAGACAAACATTCTAACCAGGTTTCATAACCTCAAGTATTTTAACCTAGTCACTTAGTGTCTGAGCCAAGTTGACCTAGTTTCAAACACTGTCGAGATTTTTGTCAACACAAACAAAGTTTCATAGAGATTGGACAAAACATTCTAGCCTATAAGGTGTAAACAGTGTGACTGTCAACGACGGATGACGGAACGGCGACGAAAACATTGCTACCATAACTTAGCTAAAATCTCGTGTGCGTAACCCCTAATTTTGATTAAAACTCCTATATAATTTCATGACGTTAGTTTAATACCTTTTGCGATATGTGTACATTTTGCTTGACGAATCGACATGTCCCCTGCATAGTGGTGGCATATTAAGCCAGATCTTATCACCGTAACAGGAACATTTTCCTGTCGAACATGATGTAACCAAATTATGTTGATTCTGCTCCCCCCATTCCCGGCCCTATAAAAATGTTCACACTTTACTTGGATATATTTCACAATTAGTTGGAGTCAGGAAAAACTAAATATCGATGCATAAAAACGAACGTGTTCATGTTGAATCAATTTTTGAAAACTGGTTCGGAATAGCAGAGTATACTGTAATAAGTATTACTCAGCTACATGTATTTTATGAATCACTCTGTTTTTCAGTGAAAAACAATTCTTAAACAGCGAATATATCGCTTCAGATCAAAATATCGTAAATGTGTTTGAGATGTATATGGTATCATATCCTCTAATCACAATGCAGTCTTTTTTTTTGTATTTAACGTCGCACCGACACATGATAGGTCATATGGCTACTTTCCAGCTTTACTGGTGGAGGAAGACCCCAGGTGCCACTACGTGCATTATTTCATCACGAGCGGGCACCTGGGTAGAACCACCGACCTTCTGTAAGCCAGCTGGATGGCTTCCTCACATGAAGAATTCAACGCCCCGAGTGAGGCTCGAACCCACATCGATGAGGGGCAAAGTGATTTGAAGTCAACGACCTTAACCACTCGGCCACGGAGGCCCCTTCACAATGCAGTCTGGAAAGATCAATGCTCTTATATGAAAAACTCATACCATGATCTGCAAGCCTAAATCAAAGCTATGTGAACTGAAAGATTACTATAACACACTTTTTATAGTATCAGTCGACGAAGACCCATTCAGATGAAATAAATACATCTTGCTAATCTTTTAATGGCACTGCATGTTAAGCAATTTCAAACATACAACAAAAACGTATTTAGACTAAACGCATTTTGCTTTAAACTCAAAATCTTTTTAGCTAATAAGTGTTTTCCTTAGTAGCCATTTGATCATATTAGTTGAAACTGGGTCGATTATTGAATGAGTGAAACCACGAAAACAACTAGATAACAGTCTCAGAGATTAGAAGGGTTCCATTTATCCATATGCTTCGCAAACCGGGTATGTTTCTAGAAAAAGGAACTCGATCACAAAGTTAAAAAAAACATGAATATTTATTTCAGTCTATGTTCGTAAATAACATCTTTAACGCGAAATATTTCTTGAGAATCCGTTCATTTCTAATCAATTGAATATAGTAATGACTTTTACAAAGGTCATAGTTTCCGCATTGGTGCGGTATTGCAAAGAGGTTTATGGGGAGTTGCAGAAAATCGACCTTTTGGCAGGTAGTTTTCAAACGCTTATAAAAAGTATATTCGCATTCCTATGGGAGAAAAATTAGATGGGGTCAAAGCTCCAATAATATAGGTACATCATGGTCACAAATGTGATGGGGTCAAGGGTCTTTCACCTTGTGATTATCATGTTAACAAGTATTCTTCAGTTATCCTCTTAAGACAAATATCAGTATTGGATTTTAGAAGTCATACACCTTTGTTTGGGGTGGATTATTTTTATCAAGTTAATATCTAGTTTTCTTATGTTTGTAATTCTAATTGCTAATGGTGCGATGGGGTCATGGGTCTCTCGCACTAATGTTATCATGTTACATGTACACAGAGTTTATTAGTAGGCAATTTTGCATGTATTCATGAGTTACTAATAATTTGCTTGTGTGATGGTGCCAAGGGACGCTCATCTCTATTTTGTCATGTTAAATGTACTTGTACCATTTTCTACAATTTCTGCATGTTAGAGGATGTAACACTTCAAAAAGTATTCTTCAGTTATTCTCTTAATACAAATATCAGTATTGGATTTTAGAAATCATACACCTTTGTTTGGGGTCGATTATTTTATCAAGTTAATATCTACTTTTCTTATGTTTGTAATTCTTATTGCTAATGGTGCGATGGGGTCATGGGTCTCACGCACTAATGTTATCATTTTACATGTACATAAAGTTTAATAGTAGGCAATTTTGCATGATTTTTTATGAGTTTCTAATATTTTGTTTGTGTGATGGTGCCAAGTGATGCTTACCTCTATTTTGTCATGTCAAATATACATGTACCATTTTCTACAATTTCTGCATGTTAGAGAGTGTTACACTTTAACAAGTATTTTTCTGTTATCCTCTTAAGACAAATATCAGTATTGGATTTTAGAAATCATACACCTTTGTTTGGGATGGATGATTTTTATCAAGTAATTATTTAGTTCTCTTATGTTTATAATTCTCATTGCTAATGGTGCGATGGGGTCATGGGTCTCTCGCACTTATTTTATCATGTTACATAAAGTTTAATAGTAGGCAATGTTGCATGTTTTTGTGAGTTACTGATACTTTGCTTGAGTGATGGTGCCAAGGGTTGCTCGCCTCTATTTTGTCATGTTAAATATACCATTTTCTACAATTTCTGCTAGTTAGAGGGTGTAACACAACACATGAGTAAGCTGTTGATAAATAAATGATACACTCACTTTCTTCGGATGGGGTTATTGCTAATAGCTTAATAAATGAAATCCATTTATTATGCTTTTGCAATATGTGGCTTAAAGGTTAGATCCCCACCTTTGATGATGCATATCAACTGTTAATATTTGTCTTTTCTTGATAAAATTAGTCACCTATCACATATTATGTATGATGCTGTAACAGAACCATTTATTGTTAATTGTGTTTTCAAATTCGTCATTTAGATATTAAATGACAGATTTCAATCAAAGGTACGTGTTGGGTTTTGATTTGATTTACTACATCATCAAACAGAGCTCATAAAGTGAGTGTAAGATATATACTTTGGTTATATGGAGCTAATGCTACGGAGCTTGCATAAATACAGATTTATTGAAAAATAAATATATTTATGCAAGTACGGGACGGTACGGGTTTTAATATTATTCAATTGCGGAGCACGAAAAGCTTACGCGCAAATTATCAAGAACTTCAAACACTCCCTCCCATCCTGGTATGCTCAGTATACCTATAGTTGTAGATAGTTCAACATGTGCCAGTCATTTTTTGTTGTCCTGATAGGTATGTCATTACAGTTTCATTGTAAAAATGATGTTCAACATATGGTAGTCATTGTTATAATAGATATTTCTCATACTTCTTACTTGTTAGCATGACATTCAAGATACATTTATAAATGCTGTATTGATACTTCACATGTAAATATAAATATATTGATATCATTACTTTTAACTATAAGGCTGACATTCAGCGTGCTATTATTATTATGCTAGTTAGTGTGCCATTACTTTTTGACCATAAGACTGACATTCAACATAATATTATACTGATCATTGTTAATTAATGGATATGTATTTCAGTATTTTCCTAGATGTAAGACTATCATTCATTGCTTATTGGCATAAAGGTTAGATCCCCACCTTTGATGATGCATATGTACTGTTAATATTTGTCTTTTCTTGATAAAATTAGTCACCTATCACATATTATGTATGATGCTGTAACAGAACCATTTATTGTTATATGGAGCTAATGCTACGGAGCTTGCATAAATACATCTTGCTAATCTTTTAATGGCACTGCATGTTAAGCAATTTCAAACATACAAGAAAAACGTATTTAGACTAAACGCACTTTGCTTTAAAGTCAAAATCTTTTTAGCTAATAAGTGTTTCCTTAGTAGCCATTTGATCATATTAATTGAAACTGGGTCGATTATTGAATGAGTGAAACCACGAAAACAACTAGATAACAGTCTCAGAGATTAGAAGGGTTCCATTTATCCATATGCTTCGCAAACCGGGTATGTTTCTAGAAAAAGGAACTCGATCACAAAGTTAAAAAAAACATGAATATTTATTTCAGTCTATGTTCGTAAATAACATCTTTAACGCGAAATATTTCTAGAGAATCCGTTCATTTCTAATCAATAGAAGATCAAAAGTCGCTTTAAATTAGAAATCATGAACGGAAACCGTATACATACGTGTTTAGTTAAGTACATAGGAGTCCCTTTTAAGTAGCTTTTTAGGGCAAGTTGGAATATATTAACCAATTACATGAATAATGTAGTTTTTATAATTCCCTTCTTTGATAATTGATAAAGATTAGAAGGAAAATATTTCGTTTATCTCATTTTATCCAATATAGCATCATTATAGTTCTAACGCTTTTAGCTATTTTATAGATGTTCTAGTAGTGTTCAGATTGTTGTTATCCTTATTGTTAAATTACCGGTTTGTCGCCGGTGAAATACATTTTAAAACTTTATGTGAATCAAGGTTCAACGTTTGTAATAACTCATTATTTTCTCGCGTGTTGTGCAAAACACGACCATTATGTGATTTGACATCATTCAATTTATTAAGCCCGCTTAATGTTTTAGCAGAGCTGTTTCCGTGGTAGACAATCATTTTCTTACCGTTTGATAGAAGGATAGAACATTGATAAGCACCAGAATGGAAAACGCATCCAGCAGTGCGTGTGTAAACATGCGTTCATGGTTAATATGTAGCCTAAATAAATATATACAAAGTCAACGTACACGAAACAAGAGATAAAGGAAAGCAGCGGGGCAAGGTCTTTCAACGGTGAATTGCAAAATGCACTTGGTAATTTTACCAGTTAATTGTACAGAAACCATCACACTTTGTCCGCTACATGTTAAACAGTTACAGGAGAAAGTAAATAAAGGCGAATCAGTTACCAAAATGTCCGGTATGTTACTTGTGTAATTACGTAGAAAAACAAATCGAAATTGTCCTTACTGACATATACCCAATGCCTGTGCAGAGGAACAGGAGAGACACCATAAGCAGACAATTTACAGTACCCGCTTGTGAAAATTATTGCGTAAAGCAGTTGAAAGGTTTTGTAGACATACTGATCTGAAGTGCTGCCATGCGATTTTCACACAGTTAGAAATGATGTGGTTGCATTTCTTATTTTGATGATTAGTTCTTATCAAACTAATAAATGAAAATACTGCAATATGGTTCTGCTCCAATTATAGAAACATACTTAGGAAAACATAAGCATAGTTTAATATTATCATGACTTTATATAGGCATTGTTTCAGTATTTATTTCTAATCCATCTAGATTGCTTACTGTTTAAATATCACTTTCCGAGAGGAAATTACTTATAACTATTTTCAGGACAAAGTTTAATTCCGGTTATTTGATTGTCAATTACATGGTGGATCTAGAATACCACGGAATAATGAGAATTTCTGTGTAGGTATCAAAAAATGTCAATCGTCATTATCGGACATTAAGCAATTAGGATGACATTTCTCTAAATATGTCTATTGTGAAGGAGAAAAGTAGCATTTAACATGTAACTTACAAGGTGGGCGTTAAATGGTGAGGTTTGGCGCCAGTTAAGATTTAGTTTAAACTCCCCAGTTTTTTTTGCCACTGACCGTCCCAATGCGATGCCCTGCTGTGTTACTTTTTCCCTTTTAATGTATTTATATGTTTGTGTGTTACTTCAGTTCTTACCATTGCATTCATTTTTGTTTCTGTAAACAAGTGTTCTGCCGATGTATAGATAGCCCCTGGAGTACTTTCTTCGAATGTGGCTTAGTGAATATGAACAGACTCAACCGAAACTTAGTTGCATTCTATGCTTCCAAAAGATCTCTTTATAGATTTTTCCTATCGGACTTATGACTCCAGTCCAAACCTTGCTGTGATATATATGATTTTTTATTTATTGTCAGGTGTGTTGTCTCCCTCCCTTAAGTGTACAAATTTATTACTTTTATGACTATTAATAGACCCTAACTCTTTAGATATTATAACAAATTGCATAAGAAGTATGAGCAAAAACAAAGAGAAAGAACCGGCCGAAACAGTCAGGTTAAAACAACGCAGTACCTGCAACCTGAAACCCTATTGTAATAAATGTATGGATACATCACTAAAATAATAAAACATTTTGATCATGATCTTTAGTAAAGACATTTTTAGAGTTTTATTTTGTCTCTTTTCTATCCTGTATAACACACATATTCTTCTACTGCCTATGTAATAGGTCATATAAGTTTCTTCTGTTAATGTGAGAGAGCAGGTATATTTCAAATAACTGAAAAAGATACAAACTGCAATGTGAAAAGCAGAACTGTGTTATGAATTAGAATCAATTTAATGCTTTTCGTTACCGCACTATCTGATAAATAAGATAGACACATTATTATGTATTCCTGGACTAGTATGACAGACACACAATGATATAGTCCTAGCTAAGTACGATTGACACACGGTTGTGTATCCCTTGATTAGTATGATAGATTACTTTCACAGACGCACGTTTATATATTCTTAGATTAGTATGATAGACACACATTTATATATTCTTACATTAGTATGACAGACACACATTTATATATTCACAGATTTGTATGACAGACAAACATGTATATATTCACAGATTAATATAATAGACACACGGTTATATTCTAGACTAGTATGATAAACAAACATTTATATATTTCTAGATTAGTATGACAGACAAACATGTGTATATTCCCAGATTAGTACGATTGACACACATTTATATATTCCCAGATTAGTATGACAGACACACATTTATATTTTCCTAGAATAGTATGACAGACACACATTTATATTTTCCTAGAAAAATATGACAAGCACACATTTATATATTCTCAGATTAGTATGACAGACAGAGTAATTCCCTAGATTAATATGATAGCCACATAATTATAACAAATTTCACGAATAATTATTTTTGAAAAAGTTTTGATCAAGGTTTATGTCCTAAAAGACAATATTTCATGTAAAATGATATCCGTAGAAACTCGTTTCTGATCAACTTGGTATCAGGAAATTGATGGGTCTACATTTCACAACAGTTTCAATTTGAAAGAGCACCAAAATATCAATATAAAAAATTGTTATTTCACAAGGAGTTGTTAAAAAAAATTGTTTCCGTTATCATAAAATTCGAAACTTTAATTAAACTGTACCGGTTGTCGTCCTAACTTTTAAGCAATTCACTTCTTTATTTGGCATTATATACTTTACGCGCTCTTTCCTGTTTGAAAGTGCGGTAACTGTGCAACATAGCTGCTTTAGTAATGAATCCTACATAAAACAGAATCACGGTCTCCTGGCCTTTTCGTACCCTTAAAGTATGTTCTCCGTGTTGTAATTACAGATAAATGGTGGAATACTGATATTTCGGATACTGTATGTTAAGTAAAATAACCGATTTTGGTCACTATTGTCATGTTTCGACCTTGGAATTTTAGCATAAGCTATTTCATTTACAGTCAATCTTATTCTTTTGTGGACTCTCTGGCATTCAAGAAAGAGTTGTTGAAATTTGAATGCCTCCAAAATACATGTATTTAGAAAGCAAGGATAAATATCAAATAGGAAAATTATTATTATTTCAACATCGTGTATCTTGCTCCGACTATGTAGGACTGTTTACACCAAATAGGATTTGACTAGTCTAAGTGAAGTAGTCCAAAATGTAGTTCCATGTTGTTGAAGAAATATGGTATAATGAGTCATATAAGGATTTGTAGTTATAGTTTTGGCTTAGTTTAATTGCTTATTGTATTGAAAAAAGATGTAGACCACTTTCATTGTGAATTCAAATGTAGTTTTATTCATTGAGAAAATGTCTCCAAACGCGTAATTGCTAAAAGGCGAATTTTATGGGAGCATTTTCAGAGGGTGATATTTTTCAGAACATATTATTTTTCTTATATGTAACATAACAAAAGTCATATCAATACTTTTGTTTTAATCTAACCTGACAAACTCTTCATCTCCTTCAAGTTACAAATATGATTGAATGACATGAATTCTGAGGCGTATCACTTCATTCCAGCCAAAGAGTGTACACGAATTAGCAAATATGAAGTGTTTTTCCTGTTCTGTGGAATATATGTAGCAATTTCAGTTATCACAAAACGTACATTTTTAATTGTTATAGGATGATATCAATTGGACTTCTATTTAACAAAGTACGAAATGCTACAAAGCGATTTGGTGTAAAGTGGCTATATTTTAACTGGGTAGTGTTGGCGGTGAACCATTTTACGTAACTAGATTGTGACGTCACGATCAAGTCTTCAGCTAACAGGCATTGAAGACGTTACCGTCATCCCAAATATGTTGCATTTAAAGAATGATTTGTTTATTAACGAAATGTGTTGCGGACTACGATGATTTTTTGAAAACCTTCATCGGAAATGTCATTTGAAAGGGTTATCGTACGTAGCCTTGACGTGATGGAGACGTGACGTGTCCAATGAACGCATTTTGAAGACGTTGTCGTCATCCGAAATGTGTTACATCTAAAACATCTAGCTATAATTCCGAAAAGAGTTCCAGAATCATTTTTTTTCAAGACCATCAAATACGTCTTATGGACGTTTTAAAGTTAAAAGTATACGTCATCTAAACATGCTGAAGACGTTGCCCTGACCCCAGTGCGTTATATTTCAAGAAATTGAAACGGAAATTGAGGATGAAACTTCTTTATTTGATTACACATCTAATTTTATATAGGCATATGTTCAATGGTACAGTGCGATCAGTTTTAAAACATAGGAAATATCATTACGATACATATTGATAAATACAAAATACAATAACAATGTCCATATTTCACGTACGTGTTTAAGACACGTATGCCCGTTACGTTTAATATGTTACATTTCAAATAAATCTTTGTTTGGTGTTAGGAACGTGTTACAGACTAACAGATTTTTCCAAGACCTTAGACATGTTTTATGACGTACAAAAGTGCAGTTTCGAGCGCCAAATGAACATAATGTAGATGTTTCCAAATAACATGGTGTCTCAACCTGAAAACAATTCATATCAAGTAGGCCCTTAGTGTTTGAAACGCATGTTAAATAAGTCTACATTTCTCTGGTTTAAAATACCACAATCCCATATCAACAAATTTGGTATGCACCTAATCCGTATGGCAGACGTCCTCAACGCATATATGTTTTTCGTGTTTGCTTTTCCGTAATAATAAAATCTGTTAGAAGAGCCTTTGAAACACAGAATGAAACAAAACAAAATGAAAGCAGACTCGGTTTGATTGAGTCTGTTCATGAGAAGTAATAAAATATGGAACACCCCTCACGCCCCCTAGCACCGGCTTAATTGGAATTCCATTACAGTATAATTGAGTGTACTCCATGATCCCAAAGGACCAGAAAATATAACGACACCGAGTCCAAGTCCGGGGAGACATTTTACAGCCGCCACGTGTCTGATAGTTATGCAACATGAGATAAGCCTGACGTTCACTGATTACCCTCGGAAGATGAATGATTTCTTTTGTCTGCCAATAATTGAACATGTACATGTACATGTACATGTACATGTACTGGCTCTGGTCTAGGCCACTTTGAAGTCACTATTAGATGTAAGGATATGAACCTCCCGTTCCGTTGCAACAGTGTATCGTTATCTGTAAGGTAATCTGTACTTCTACAGATAACTAATGTATTAAAAAGTAATATAAAAATTCAAACCCACTAATGCTGATGCGATAACTGCAATACTCTTTTCACGGGTAATTTTTGTGTACCAACACGTTTTTGGAAAGTCGTACAGATGTTGTTGTCTGTATTCCATATGGTTGCAAAAAGTCACTAATACGGGCAAAATTAGATTTAGGTTTAGAAAAATCAAAATAAGCAGAACGAAACCAATGTTTCATATGAAAATTGAACATCAATTAAAACGTGTTTGTTATGATACTAAATAATTGCAATTATGCCTTAGAATACGCAAATGGACTGTAGGAAGCTAACACACTTCCGGAAGTTTGAAGAATTGAATATGAAACTTTAGATAAGGAACTGTAAAATGTGTACACTTTGATGTATTTGCATAAATATAATGTCCAAGCCCTAAAATTTATAACTGTCAATCTTTTCGTTTAATAATACAAATGTTTTATATTCTGTTCAATTCTCATGCAAAACAACACTTTTTCTATAATGGAGATTCGTGTACCCACATATGGATCTGTCTCTTTACAAATAAGGAACCATTCTGTTTCAACTGAATTTTTACAATAAGGTAAAAAATCACGACATTTAATGATATAAACATACTCCATATTGACAAATTTATCATGTGATCCGAAACAGGTAAAAAGACAGTTTCCCAGCCAGTGTGTTTATATACATACCACATGTACAGATGTATGCAAAGATTAACTAGTATTATCTTGAATGAATAACACACAAAAATTTAAATAGGTTTCAATTTGTAAATGAAAGTATACATTTTTTTATTTACCCAGCAATACAGCTGCATTGTCAATTAAGAACATTTGATTCTTTTTTGACAATTCATTTTTCCTCTGACCGACAACATTTTCTTTTAGAAGGGATATACTGTCTGTTTTACAAGAAAAACGCATCGTATAATAACTTTCAATAAAATTGTATCCTTTTTCAAAGACCCTGTTTTATTTCCTCTTTCTTTTATGTAATCAACAATATTTTAGAATTCCATTTAATTTGTAATCCAATTCAAAGAACTACTAGAGGTAATTTCTGAAATTATCTGGAGAATGTTGTAAAGACTGCGATTAAATTAGGATTCTGTGTAGGTTGAGGGTCTAGTTGTTTATTTATTAGCAAGTAATAAGAAATAGATAACTGACATGGTCGTAAACCCATTGTAGAGGAATTCTCTCTGCAGTGTACTTAGAATGTTTACCTGTTTCAGATCACATGATAGGGCTATTGATACGGAGAACAGGGATAAGTTCTCTATACATTTTTCTTATTTTCATAAAAAACTATCTTTTGAAATAATGAAAATCTTATGCAATTTTCAGCTCCTAATTCCTTTATGTAAGCCTTTCATTAACTGCCTTATTTTTTTCTTTTATTTACAAGATCATTTTTTCATTGTCACATTTTAATAACTTCTCCTACCAGCTGCAGAATCCTAAAGCATATCAAATATAGTCGCCGGTTTCTACCGGCGACTAATAAGTTTTGAGTCGTTTCGAGATAAATTCCGTATCTAGTCTTACTGCTCTTGCATAGCCATACACCGAAATGACGTCACGGTAACTCAGACGGTACATTGTCACTAACCCCACGTACTTTGTAATATAATGCCTTGTTTCTCCAAAATGAGAAAATTGTTAAATCTTAAAGTTAGCGAGCGTATTGAGAATTGTTAAAAAGGTATTATTTTCCTATCTTGAAATGATAACTTATCCCACTTCCAATAAAATAAAAGCATAGACTTACTATGTATTTATAGCCATATAGTAAACCTTTATTTTCCCCTAATCTTCAATTACAAATGCTTTTTCACCATGTACTCAAATTTAGACAATGGAGAGAACTGTTCATATACATTTTATAGGAAAAGTATAACCAGACTATGATCTACGTGGCAATGTTAATTACATATGACAGGGTTTCTTTCAGTTAAAAAGGCTTTCAACTTCATGGATTTTATTTTTTGTCTGCAATTGTTTATGCTTTCGTCATAAGTACCCAGAGAGATGTATGTCACGCACAAACATTTAAGAGTAGAAACGTTATGTATATATTTATAATATACGTTTTTAGTAAAATAATAATATATACAAAAACCACTTATAAAGTAGAAATAAAGTGTTATGTTCAAGATAATTTAGAGTAGCTAAAAATAAAACATTTTAAGTACGTACCAAATACGGAACATGAAAATAAGCGGAAGCCAATAATATATGCTATTATGAACAATAATAATATCCGACATAAATCTCAATCTTCCTTTATATTAACCGAAAAGCTCTAATTATACTAGGACATGCCTTTGATGTAGCTATGAAATATGACATAAAATAAGAGATCGCATGTTTATCATATCCGTTTTCCTTTAGACTGGGATTTAGAACTCTTTCATGTCAGGAGGCCATTCAATTGGCTTACTGGAACTCGGTGAGTCCACCTTCGTGCCTAAAGTAATGGTCTGAATGGCATCTGGGGTTAAATGTCTGCACCATTAAAAGCTGGAAAGTCACCATATCACCAATTATAATTCTGATATAGCAAATGATAAATTATATTGCCCAAATTGCTCCATGTTAAAATTGCATGTAATTGCATATTTTATTCCCTGAAATGAAAATGAATCCGCCGTCCATTATATTTGTTTATAGGGATACTTTAACATGAAAAGCACCAGCTTGGATTACATAATGGGTGTTATCATGTTTTTATCTGAGTGTTTTCCAACATAATGTTCTTTAAAAGGAATAAAATTGTCATATCTACAAAATGAAGGCGATTTTCATTTCATGGGGTTATTTCATTCTGTATGAATTTAGATGCATTTTTAAACATGTTTATTGGCGAATTATCATGTTTGTTCAGTTTAACAGATAATTGCATAACTGGCAGGTTTAATTCCACAGGGTCATGCAAAGGTGTTCCTTTTATAAATAGCGGTAGATTTATACGAGATAAAGAACAATATTGAGACGCAACTAAAACATAACAACTTAATCGGTTCTGTTTAGAAGGTATTTTTGGCTTCTACCCCTGGTTATACTTTATCCTGTTTTGTTTCTAATTAGTTACGACTAATGCCCTTCCTGATACCATAAAAAGCTGTAATTTATTCTATGTAAATTTACTCAGCTATTACTTTTCCCTTAGAAATCCATTCCTTTGATTACAATACATACATTTGTTTCCAGCAACGGTGTCAACAGGCAACAAGCTTTTAATGTGACATGAGATGACCCTAATTCAACATTCACAAAGATTTACATAAAACATCATTCTGGCAGAGTTTTGGGGAAAATGGTTGAAAATGTTGACAATATTTTTATATAATTTGAGAAAGTAGCCTTTTTAGCCCCATATAACCCGGTTGAGAACTTGACTTAGATCAAACATTGCTCTCTTACAAACATTCTGATAAGATTTCATATAGACCGGGTATAAAATGTTGCCTCAACAATGTAAACAAGGTTTTAATGTGACATATTTAGAACTTGACTTAGATTTGAAATTTAATGACTAAACTTTGACCCCAGATAAAACAATTTCATAATTCATCAAGATTTTATATAAAGACATTGAATTTTTCATAAACATTTGGTAACATATGGTCTGTAGATAGTAAAACAGTCTATGATTTGACAGAAAGACCTTTTCTATTTTTTAATCATTTAAATTGATCTAGACCTCAGGAAGACAAATATTTAGACTACATTCAAGTACAAAATATTGCCTCTCTACTGCTAAGAAGGTTTTTCTTTGATTTTACCCAGTGACCTATTGATTGACCCCAGATAACCGAGCTTTGAACTTTATCAAGATCTTACATAGAAAAACAAATTCTCTGACTAATTTTATGTAGATCAGGTACAAAATATGCCTTAAAACTATAGTTTTATATTCCGGATAACCAAATTTTACATTTCTTACACATTTTATAAAGCGAAATATTCTACCTGTATGGCATCTAGACCGTTAATCAGGGTTTTCTATCATTAAATTTACTGACTATGTTTCATATAAATCGGATAAGTTTTAACAAGACGTGTCTGTTATTTGTCTTAGTGACCTAGG
The DNA here is from genome assembly GCF_021730395.1 of Mercenaria mercenaria. Lineage (NCBI taxonomy): Eukaryota > Metazoa > Mollusca > Bivalvia > Venerida > Veneridae > Mercenaria > Mercenaria mercenaria. The sequence goes on along the minus strand of NC_069361.1, from coordinate 11,183,044 downwards.
TTTAGTCCTGTGTCAATGTTAGCCTGCATTTGATAAAGGCAAACATTTTGGTCCGGTTTCGTCAGATCCAGTAAAAAATATTGCCTCTAGACAAAGTTTTTATATGATATAAGGTCGTGAATCAAATTTTATTTCTAGACAATCCGGTTTCAAACAAAATTAAAGGCATTCTAACCAGGTTTCATGAATATGATTTATGGCCTCAAGTGTTTTAACGAGGTTTCCCCTATGATCTGACCTAATCACCTAGTGTTAGAGCCAAGATGACTAAGTTTCAAACTCTGTCAAGATTTTGTCAACACAAACATTCTAAGTTTCATAAAGATTGGACAAAATAATCTAGCCTCTCAACGACGGACGAAGACGGACGACGGACCAACGGTAACAGTGCTACCACAGCTTAGCTAAAATCTCGCGTGCTTAACCCTAATTTTGAACAAGTCGAAAGATTTCCTGCGGCCAGAAGTTATACAGACCAGAAATTGTCACGGATGTATGTGTGACCACTCAGCCTAAAAAGTAATTTATGGGTAAATAGTGTGCTTGTTTTTTATCATACCATTACGCTTTAATGTAGGAAATATTACTTCATTCTACATCCTTTACAAGTAGATCAATCAAATATGTATTTCTTAATTCTGAAAGTTATTGTTTTTAGCAAAATAACTACATTTCCCTTTCATGTATAACATAACTTTTAGCTCAGCTGATCACTATCCTTGACTATTGAAATACTTTACTAGAGCTGTCATAAATGTGATTCAAGCCTTCACCTGGACTTCGTTGACATATAGAGCAAGAAGTTAAAGAGCAATTTTTATATAAAATCCCTTATGAACCACTAGGTATTAATATTGATTATTGCTGAAAGTTTGAATAAATTATATGAAATATAATGAATGAGGAATTTAGATCACAAGCATTTCTCTTTATAAAATATAGACTACCAGCTATATTGCATAAACGGCGTTCAATAAATGCAATAAGCCAATCGCATATCGGTAAAAAAAGCACGTGAAATCACCCAGTCTGCATGTGCTACACTACTTGTTGCATTCCAATATACAATAGGCCGCAGGTAATAACATTCCTATACAATTTCATGACGTTAGTTCAATACCTTTTGCGATTTGTGTAACACAAAATTTGCTCGTCGAATCGATATGTCCCCTACATAGTGGTGGCATAATAAGCCAGATTTTATCACCATAACAGGAATATTTTCCTGTCGCACATGATGTAACCAAATTATGTTGATTCCGCTCCCCACACCCCCGGTCCTTTTAAAATGTTCACATTTCATTTAAACATATTATTTCACAATTAGTTGGGGTCAGCAAGAAATAAATATCGATGCATAAAAATGACCTTGTTCATGTTGAATCAATTTTTGAAAACTGGTTCTGAATAGCAGAGTACACTGTAATAAGTATTACTCATCTACATGTATTTTATGAATCATTCTGTTTTTCAGTGAAAAACAATTCTTAAACAGCGAAGATATCGCTTCAGATTAAAATACCGTACATGCGTTTGAGATGTATGTGGGTATCCTATCCTCTAATCACGATGCGGTCTTGAAAGGTCAATGCTTTTGTCATACCAAAAATTCATACCACGATCTGAAAGCCTAAATCAAAGCTATGTGAACTGAATGATTAGTTACTAGAGTATCTATAACACACTTTTTATAGTATCAGTCGACGAAGACCCATTCAGATCAAATAAATACATCTTGCTATTTTTTAATGGCACTGTATGTTAAAGAATTCCAAACATACAACAAAAACGTATTTAGACTAAATGCATTTTGTTTTAAACTCAAAATATTTTCTGCTAATAATTGTATTCCTTAGTGGTCATTTGATCATATTAGTTGAAACTGGGTTGGTTAATGAATGAGTGAAACCATGAAAACAACTGGATAACAGTCTGAGATTTTAGAAGGGTTCTATTTATCCATTTATTTTGTAAACCAGGTATGTTTCTAGAGAAAAGGAACTCGATCACAATGGTCAAGAAAACCATGAATATTTATTTCAGTCTATGTTCGTAAATTACATCTTTAACGCGAAATATTTCTAGAGAATCCATTCATTTCTAATCAGTAGAAGATCAAATGTCGATTTAGATTAGAAATCATGAACAGAAACCGTATGCATACGTGTTTAGTCAAATACATAGAAGTCGCAAGTTGGAATAATATTAATCAATTATATGAATAATGTAGGTTTTGTAATTCCCTTCTTTGATAAAGATTAGAAGCAAAATATTTCGTTTATCTCATTTTATCCAATATAGCATCATTATAGTTCTGATGCTTTTAGCTCTTGTATAGATGTTCTAGATGTGTTCAAATTGTTGTTATCCTTACTGTTAAATTACTGGTTTGTCGCCGGTGAAATACATTTTAAGAACGCTCGCTACAGTTTCGTAATTTTTTTCTCAATCATAGATTTTGATTAAATGTTTTGTATTAAAAGATCATGTTACGATGTATTGAAAAATGAAATAAAAATGCTAGGTCACCAGCTTTGTTTCAATTTAATTTGCCCCTAGATATGGTGCTATTTTAAACATTTTTCAAAATATCTGTAGTTCTAAAATATATTTCAGTAATGTACAATAATCAGCATAAATTTGATTATCTAAGCATTTTTATAACGGAAAACAATATATCCATTTGAAACATGCTCAGAGAAATCAAAAGAACATGATTTTGTAAAGAAATGAATACTTGTTCAGCAGACCCAAGGGTTATTTTTGCATATTTTGGCAGTTTTAAGTTGGTACTTCTGCTATTTTATCGAGTTTCACATAATAGAATTTAATCAAACTCTGCACATACCTTTGGTTATGTCTACCTAATCTAAAACAAAATGAAAATTGATAGGTCACCATATTAGATCTCGCTTAAATCAAATTACAACGAGGTGGGGTGTGGCGGGCATTTATACAACGCAAGTTGGTACGAAATACTCTTTCAGTGTTTGAGCAAATGACTTAGAAATATATATATAAAATTATCAAACGGCAGATTTCTTAATAAGCGGATTTTAAGGTGTTTCTGAAGCAGTTTGATGGCATAGAACGATGGTGTTTCTGAAGCAGTTTGATGGCATAGAACGATGATAGTTTCCGCCTTTTTTTAACAAAGCCTATAGTTTACGAATGTACGGTACGGGTAGGATACGGGATTAGAAACAGCTGTGACTCAATGCAGAGTTTGAGCGCTAGTATAAATAACAGACTCCAGTATATGTCGAATTGAAGCAATTTGAACTTAAAGTACTTTAAATGTATATATTTTGTAACCATGGTGATACTTACCCTAACCTTTAATCAGTATATTATACATATTGTACATTAAATGCATGCGAACATACAATAATTTACGAATATTTGCCGTACGCGACATTAGATAATCACTTCCGGGCATGCGCAGAAAACCGCTCCACTCTGTAGTCAGCTACATCGATTAGAAACACAACCAAATTGGCACGGTGTTGGGGTAAATATCGATCCGTCCGGAAAAACTGTAGCGAGTGCCTTTAAAACTTTATGTGAGTCAAGGTTCAACGTTTCTAATAACTCATTATTTTCTCGCGTGTTGTGCAAAGCATGACCATTATGTGATTTGACATCATTCAATTTATTAAGCCCGCTTAACGTTTTAGCAGAGCTGTTTCCGTGGTAGACAATCATTTTCTTACCGTTTGATAGAAGGATGGAACTGGATAAGTACCAGAATGGAAAATGCATCCCATTGTTATCCTACAGCAGTGCGTGTGTGAACATGCGTTCATGCTTAACATATAGCCTAAATACATATATACTAAGTAAATGTACACGAAATAAGAAACTTTCAATGATGAATTGCAAAATGCAAGGTAATTTAACCAGTTAATTGTACAGAAACCGTCACACTTTGTCCGCTACATGTTAAACAGTTGCAGGAGAATGTAAATAAAGGCGAATCCGTTACCAAAAGGTCCAGTATGTTACTCGCGTAATTACATAGAAAAACAAATTGTCCTTATTGACCTGTACTTAATGTCTTTGCAGGGAACAGGAGAGATATCATAAGCAGACAATTGATTTAATTGATCTTTTATACTCTTCTTTGAGTAGATCTAAAACTTGTTTTCCTTTTTGTAATAGTTAACAATACAATACGAGAATAAAAGGTAGCTCAAAGCTCTAGAGGTCTTTGAAACACTTGTAAATGTCTTAAGGTTTGGTTTTTCTATGAAAATGTTAAAGATAACTGTTTTTTTTTTCGGTATTTGCTATACTCGGTTTCATAACATCTAAAATGCAGCAACACGATTTTCACACAGTTAAAAATGATGTGGCTGTATTTCTTATTTTGATGATTAGTTCTTATCAAACTAATAAATGAAAATACTTCAATATATTTCTGCTCCAATTATAGAAACATACTTAGGAAAACATAAGCATAGTTTGATATTATCACGTTTACTTTATATAGACATTGTTTCATTTTTTTTTAATCCATCTAGATTGCTTACTGTTTAAATATCAATTCCCGAAAGGAAATTACTGATTGATAAGTATTTTTAAGATCGAGTTTAATTGCGGTTATTTGATTGTCAATTACATGGAGGATCTAGAACACCACGTAATAATGAGAATTTCTGTGTGGGTATCCAAAAAAAATGTCAATCGTCATTATCGGACATTAAGCAATTAGGATGACATTTCTCTGCGAAGGAGGAAAGTGGCATTTAACATGTGACTAACAAGGTGGGCGTTAAATGGTGAGGTTTGGCGCGTGTTAAGTAGTTAAAACTCCCCAGTGTTTGTTTTGCCACTAACCCTCCCCAGGCGATGTCCTGCTGTGTTACTTTTTCCCTTTTATGTCTTTATATGTTTGTATGTTACTTCAGTTGTTACCATTGTATTTATTTGCGTTTATGTAAACGAGTGTTCTGCAGATGTATAGATAGTCCCTATTTCCATGTGGAGTACTTTCTTTGAATGTGGCTTAGTGATTATTAACAGACTCAACCGAACCTGTTACCAACTTCCTTAGTTACATTCTATGCTTCAAAAAGATCTTCTTATAGAGTTTTCCTATAGGACTTATGACTCTAGTCCTAACCTTGCTCTCTTACATATGATTTTTTATTTCATGTTAGGTGTGTTGTCTCCTTCCCTTAAGTGTACAAGTTTATTACTTTTATAACTTTTAATAGACCTTAACTCTTTAGATATCATAACAAATTGCATAAGAAATATGAGCAAAAATAAAAAGAAAGAACCTGCAGAAAAAAAGTCAGGTTAAACAAGAAATATCTTTAAAAATGATGGTCGGCGAATTGTAATAAGGAAAGAAGTTTATGAATTTTTCATCTAACATTCATCTTTCATCTAACATTTTGCAAAACTAAACACCGCACTTTAACAATTTAAATGGTTCTCTTTTAATTTTTCGCAAAGGTTTCGTAGGGTTGCAATTTTATTTCGTTTATCCTTAGACGAATAATTACAGCAGTAGTTGGATGAAGATTCATGAAGCGGTTCATGAGAAGAGGTCATTAAACGTGTTTATATTTTTAGCTAAATTGGTCCCTAACCCCATTTGTAACAAAATAGCAGGAGACCTTACGATATTGTTATCGAGTTTGATAAAAATCCATTACATTTTAGTGGTTAATGCGAAGAAAGGCATATCTACTTTTAGCTATAGTGGTCCCTAATAGGGCCCAAGTTCCTATTTAAATAAATTTGGAAGAGGACCTTATAATGATGCTCCAGTCCAAGTATGATAAAGATCCACCACGCTGTTCGTGAGACGCTGTATAAAGGCATTTCTAGTTTTAGCTCTAGCAGCCCCTAAAAGGGGTCAAATGTCCCAGCTGAACAAAATTGCCTGCGGGCCTAATAAAGATGCTACAAATCAAGTTTGATTAGAATACATGAGAAAAAATCAGTTAAAGGATTTTTTATTTATTATTTTTATTTATTTCTAAAATAGGCCAACTGATCCCGCTTTACCAAATGCATATTCGCTATTCATGAATCTTTGGACAATGAGGTCACACCTATAAAAAAAGTGAAGGTCAAGCAAAACATATAATTGTAACTATTTCAATATTTCTGTTTCATAAGCAAAGTTTGACCGTAGTCATATCACATAGATGCACCTTCCTTTCAGTGTAATGAGATTCAGTCATTATATAGCATATATATAATAAAACAGATTTCAACTGAGTTCAATATTTGCATACCATACTAAAGAAAAATATTCATATATAATAAATCAGTTAAATAATTTATAACAAATATATCAAAGCAAACAAGTACTCATTTTAATATGCAATCTGAATAAGTCACAAAAGCAAGAAACCTTTTCATATACAGACGACAATTGTAACAAGGAAAATCTTTTAAAAATCACTTCTCTACATAAAAGACTCTTATCACACCCTTATTCATGTGATACGCAGACCGTATTCAGCTCTTTCTTTAATTTGATATATGTTGGTATTTGAACAGGTTTTTATCATATTTATTAAACTTACTTATCATTTTGAGATATATCAATATTCTTGCTAAATATACTGAGCCAAAGTTAGCTTTAAAACTGTGAACAGCGTCGTTTAGGATAAACGCTTTGTCTACATTTCACTCAACGTAGAACAATCAACAGAGTGAAAGAAATTGACACTCTCGTCCAATCAGGCAGAGTGTTGCATAAATCTTCCATTTTGATAAATTATCTGTAATGCGTTATCAAGTAGTTTGATTTGCAAACAGAAGTCACGTGGCATAGGTAACGAAAACGAATTTAGACGGCGTCGCCGAAAAACGCAGTACCTGCAATCTGTAACCCTATTTATCAAATGTATAATATAACATATTGATGATGAGGACAAAACATATGAAGACTTTTTCTACCCTGTATAACATACATATTCTTCTGCTGCCTATGGAATATGTCATATACATGTAAGTGTCTTTTGTTTATGTGATAGAAAGCAGATATATTTCAAATAAAGATACAAACTGAAATGTGAAATGTTTGAGTTTAATTCCAGTTATAAACACTCATTTATTTAGTTTGGATATCACCCAAACTGTGAGTGAGAAGCTATTTCTTTTACAGTCAATCTTATTGAAGTATCTAAAGAACATATTACAGCATGAAAGAGCTAAAGAGACTATAATTACTTGAAACACCTTGCCCATGGCATTTCCTACAATATCTCAGCAACTATTTAATAATTGTTTTCCTTTTTTCGGATAAATCACATGTTCATGCTATGCTATCCGCTCGAAAACCTCGAAAAACAGAAAACAAATAAGCAAAGTTTTCATGAATTGATTAACTCCCTTGACTGACAGATGGAAATGATTCCGCATGCGCGGTTTACTTGTCACGTTTGACTGACATTTCATAAAAGGCATTTTACTGAAGCTGAGGACTATATCTATTTAATGGATTAAACAGCTCTCTCTGGCATTCAAGAAAGAGTTGTTGAAATTTGAATGCCTCCAAAATACATATATAGAAAAGCAAGGATAAATATCAAATAGAAAAAGAGTAACTTTAAATTGCTAGTAAATTGTTAAAGGTATTCCAATATCGTGCGAAATGCTATATTCACTTTCATTTGTCTTGTTCTCGGCGCTTCCGAGGGATCTATTTTTCAGATTTTAATTACTTCACAACAGCGGGTATTAAGTGCTTTGTGGTGGCCGTAAAAAGTCGCCCCGACTTCATCTCAGTGTTATTATATTTTCTGGTCCTTCGGGATCATTGAGATTCGAAGATTGAATACTGCTTAAAACCGGTATTAGGGAGCATGGGCAGTGTTGCATTTTCCATTACTGCTCATGAAAAGACACAATCAAACCGAGTCTGCAATTTTCCCTGTATTCTTGTTCTCGGTGCTTCCGAGGGATCTACTTTTCAGATTTTATTCAGCTAACTAGCGCTGAAGACGTTGCCGTCAAGTTTTTTCTTAGAACCTTGTTGCGGACTACGATGATTATTTAACGAAAACGAAGACGTAGCCCGAGTGATATAATAATACGCATCTAAACAACAATGACTTTTTTCAAGAGCAAATCACTGTTTGAGATACATTTTTTCGATTCAAACACGTTATCAATGATTAGTATGTATATCTTTGACGACATCCATTAAATATTGGCCCGTGTTCTGGTGTGTTTTTTTTTCTTCAGGCCGCTTTTAGCCCGTTTTACGCTATGACGTAATAATAGTGACGTCAGAAGATTGAATTGTTGCATAATAACAGACACTTTTCAGCCTTCTTTGTTTAATTGGAAAACAAATCTAGTGGTTTTAAAATTGAAAATCTTCAACGGAAACGTCATTTTGGCGTTTTAGTATTGAAAGGGTCATCGTACGTAGCCATGACGTGATGGAGACGTGCCGTGTCCAATGACCTCATGTTGGAGACGCTGTCGTCAATCGAAATGTATTGCATCTAAAACATCTAGCTTGTTGTCACGGTGCCTATACCACGTGACTTTTATGGCTATGTGTGGGTATAAAAAACATAAACAGCCGTCGATTCAGGTAACATTTTTCATGATAACTTTCTTAATCCTGCAGCAATTTTATTCAAATAAAGACGAGGGCCCGACCATAAGAAAGATACAATCACGGCCCATCAGTTTGAGAAGAATAGATTCGCATTTTTGTCGAAAAGTGCAACCGCGCATTTTTCAGTCAGATAATCGACGTGCTATGTGTGGGTGCATTCTGTTAAAATCGTTTATAAAACTCTTAAAAATGCGTTCAGTGACAGGGCAAATGGAACCGAGAAGGTAATTTTGCCTTGTTTAACAGTTGCATAATGATTGTTAAGAAATATAGCGTATTCCTCTCGTTTTTTAAATAAATGAAAAAATGTTATGTGTGGGTGCCGCTAAATTTATGCTATGTGTGGGAGTAAACTCATAAAAATGATACCGTTGCTTTTTATTTGGTTACGTAGATCGGAAAGACTTTTTTTTTTAATTTTTATTAAGGGAGACTTTTCGGAAATTATTTTTGTGTCAAAAAATGGATACAAATAGGGGGGTTATGCCTCTAGAGTATCAGTAAGTTGATTTATAACATCACTGTCCATGTGTAAAGCATAAAAAGTCGGTTTTGCAACTTTTTGTCAAAAAGTTGAAAAAAATGTTCTCCAAGGCCATAAAAACATTTAGGGTCGGGCCAAAAATTTAGGGTAGGTCGGGATACCGGAAACAAACAATTTTTTTACGCTTTAGAAAGTGGCTGTGTTATAGAGAATAGCGCGTCAGATTCATTTTTGTTACTGGTTACGAGCGCGTGTTATCAAACATCTTTAAACATTAAAACTCTGATATATGTTTGAAGTAAAATTTATGAAAACGTTATTTCCGATCTCCTTCGGTTGCGTTAAAGTGTTTGTTTTTTTTTTTATCTTGATGCATAAACAACGTTTTTTCATGAACACGCAATTGTATCATTGTCCCTAAGGTAGTTTTAAAGGGCAGTATGTGTGACAATATAGTGGATGCTGCTCCATTGTAAATTCCGCTGCTCACCTAGTTCGTGGTTAGTTGCAGCTATATTGGTATTTATTGTAGCTTTGCGCTATACATTTGAAACAACACAAATTACTACTATTACAGGGTTGTAGTTCACTTTTCAAGCATAAAGAAAGGGCTTCAATCCCTCGAACGAAAGTAAAGTACCTGCGTAGTGCATGTAAAAAGACTGCCTTTAATTCATACCACACACATAACACATGTAATCATTTCATCAGAGTCGTTATTCATACTTAAATCACTGTACGTCAGCATTGCGCCTTAACTGTTCACACGAAAATATAAACACATAGTTAAGAAATGATATTTTGACAAAAGTTTACATAAAGAAACAGTAAAAAGGTAAGACAATATGGTGAACTCTTCCATACCAAACAACAAGGTAAATCATACTGCATGGAGAGTTTACTTGCCTGACTTACGCTTTTTACTATTGAAAATATTTTGTATATAAACAATGTTCAAAATATCATCTGTGAATAAAACTAACAATATACTCAGTTCCAAAAGAAAGTGTGCAATTTTTAAATTTAAATATTTCAAAAAATTCCCCAACGTTTTTGTTTCATTTTTTTCATACACTAACTCTCAGGTATAACTCAAAATCTAAAATGCACACCAATTTGTTTACGAACTGATTTAAATTTTTGTACCAAACATTATGTTTTTATGAAAATAACCGAGAAAAATAACAGAAAACTAAGTGCACACTTTCTTTTGGAACTGAGTGTAGGTTTGACATGTATGTTGTGATGCAGTAAGTTTGTTCGTTTGATTTCAACGCCCTTTTTCAACAGTCAGAGTCATATGAGGCGGACAGTTCACCTAACCATCGTTCCTGGGAAGTACCAGTATACTAGACTCCCATCCTCCGTAAGCAACTGCATACTTTCTCACACATAAAGAGACATAGTCGGTAGCTGGAGCTCGAACCTACGGTCCTCTATCAATGAAAGGTTACAGTGGTTTGAAGTTCCTTTGACAGTTCACCCCCTTCATAACAAACAATTTTATTCTTAATTTGTTTGACAATTTCTTTGAAGCCTTATTTTCTGCAATGGTCTTGTTAGAATGAATGTAAGCGCTTACAAAACCAAAAAAAAAAAAAAAAAAAAAAAAAAAACTTACGATAGATATTATCTCACAACAGACCTGGGAGGAACTCTTCTAAAATCACAAACTGAAATTTTAATTATCAAGAAATGTAATTGATTGAGTGTTTCTTTAAAATTATTTGGCTGTACTTTTAGCGATAGAAGCGCTACAGATTGGTTTTGCAAACTTACTGCGTCACAACATAAATGTCAAACCTAATGTTAGTATTATTCACAGATGATATTTTGAATATTGTTTACATTTTGTTTATATACAAAATATTTTCAAAAGTAAAAAGGGTAAGTCAGGCAAGTAAACTCTCCATGCAGTATGATTCACCTTGTTGATTGGTATGGAAGAGTTCACCGTATTGTCTTACCTTTTTACTGTTTCTTTATGTAAACTTTTGTCAAAATATCATTTCTTAACTATGTGTTTATATTTTCGTGTGAACAGTTTAGACGCAATACTGACGTACAGTGATTTAAGTATGAATAACGACACTGATGAAATGACTCCATGTGTTATGTGTGTGGTATGAATTTAAGAGCAGTTTTTGTCATGCACTACGCAGGTACTTTATTTTCGTTCGAGGGATTGAAGCCCTTTCTTTATGTTTGAAAAGTTGTTTGAACTACAACCCTGTAATAGTAGTAATTAGTGTTGTTTCAAATGTATAGAGTAAAGCTACAATAAATACCATTTTAGCTGCAACTAACCACGAACTAGGTGAGCAACGGTATCATTTTTATGAGTTTACTCCCACACATAGCATAAATTTAGCGGCACCCACACATAGCATTTTTTATTTATTTAAAAAACGAGAGGAATACGCTATATTCCTTAACGATCAATTTTCAACTGTCAAACAAGGTAAAATTACAGTCTCGGTTTTATTTGCCCTGTCGCTGAACGCATTTTTAAGAGTTTTATAAGCGATTTTAATAGAATGCACCCACACATAGCACGTCGACTATCTGACTGAAAAATGCGCGGTTGCACTTTTCGACAAAAATACGAATTTATTCTTCTCAAACTGATGGGCCGTGATTGTATTTTTCTTATGGCCGGGCCCTCGTCTTTATTTGAATAAAATTGGTGCAGGATTAAGAAAGTTATCATGAAAAATGTTACCTGAATCGACGATTGTTTATGTTTTTTATACCAACACATAGCCATAAAAGTCACGTGGTATAGGCACCGTGTGAAACGAGTTGCAGACTACAATAAAACTTGCAAATATTTCTTGTAGACCATCAAATACGTATTGTGGACGTTTCGAAATTACATGATATACGTTATCGAAGACGTTGCCCTCACCCTTATGTGTTACATTTCAAGAACTTGAAACTGAAATTGAGGATGAAGCTCTGTCATTTGATTAAACATCTACTTTTATACAGACATAAATGTTCAATGGCACAGTGCGATAAGTTTTAAAACATAGGTAATATCACTACGATACATCTTGATAAACACAAAATACAATAACAATGTCCATATTTCAAGAACACCTTTGTTTGTTTCCGAAACGTGACTTTTCTCCTGAAAATATGACATTTGGACGTTTTAACTCTTGTACTTTATTTAAACACGAAAGGACGTGACTATGTTACAAGTTGCGCTATGAACCCAATTTTGTTTAACTTCAAGAACGTCTTGGTTATTTTTTCGGAAAGTATTGCGGACTGCAATAAAGCCGTAATAATATTTTCCAAGACCTGCAGTGGATACATCTTTTGCCCGTTCTGAAGTTAACTATTCTTCATCATTTAAACGTGATGGGGACTTATACGTGTTGAAGACACGTATGCTGTTACCTCTATTGTGTTACATTTCAAGAAAAGTTTTGTTTTGTATTAGGAATGTGTTCCAGACTAACATAAAACATTAACAATATTTTTCCAAGACCTGTAGATAGGCATGTTTTATGAAGTACAAAAGTGCAGTATCGAACGCCAAATGAACATAATGTACATTTTACAGTTCGTTATCTAAAGTTTCATAAAGTCTGGCCCAAATATGATTTTTCTTTTCATCTAATCTAACTCTTTACTAAAGCAAACCTTTATACACTGCATTTATATAAATATAATATATGAAACTTTAGATAACGAACTGTAAAATGTGTACAATTTTATGTATTTGCAGAAATATAATGCCCAAGCTCTAAAATTGGTAACTGTCAATCTTTTCGTTGAATGATACAAATACTTTATATCCTGTTCATTTCTCATGCAAAACTACTTTTTTTATATAATCTGGTGATACAAAATTCTTGTACCAAAATATGGATCTAACTCTTTATATGTCTGCATTTAGTTTTCATACCGTCTATAGTATGAGTCTTGCAGATCAGATAAATTCTGTATATACTCCTAAATGACATCTTGGTAACTCAGAAGATTGGTTTACTGAGGTGCATTGTCATCAACCCACACTTTGTAATATATAATGCCTTGTTTCTCCAAAATGAGAACTTCTTTTTGTTTGGTTTAACGCCGTTTTTCAACAGTATTTCAGTCATAAAATGAGAACATTGTTGTTAAATCTTAAAGTTAGCGGGCGTATTGAAGACTGTTAAAGAAGTATTATTTTCCTATTATAAAATGATAACATATCCCACTTCCATTAAAATAAAAGCATAGACTTATTATGTATTTTTAGCCTCATAGTAAGCCTTTATTTTCCCCTAATCTTTAATTACAAATGCTTCTTCACCACGCACTCAAATTTAGACAATGGAGAGAACTGTTCATATATACATTTTATAGAAAAAGTATAACCAGACTATGATCTACGTGGCAATGCTAATTACATATGACAGGGTTTCTTTCAGATAAAAAGGCTTTCAACTTTACGGATTCTATTTTTTTGTTTGCAGTTGTTTATGCTTTCGTCATAAGTACCCAGAGAGATGTATGTCACGCACAAACACTTAAGAGTAGAAACGTTATGTATGTATTTATAATATACGTTTTAGTAAAATAATAATATATACAAAAACCACTTATAAAGTAGAAATAAAGTGTTATGTTCAAGATAATTTAGAGTAGTTAAAAATAAAACATTTTAAGTAGCTACCAAATACGGAGCATGAAAATAAGCGGAAGCCAATAATATATGCTATTATGAACAATAATAATGTCCGACATAAATCTCAATCTTCCTTTATATTAACCGAAAAGCTCTAATTATACTAGGACATGCCTTTGATGTAGCTATGAATTATGACATAAAATAAGAGATTGCATGCATATCATATCCGTTTTCCTTTCAATTACTGCCTGTTACTTGCCCGACATCGGGATGTAGAACTCTTACATGTCAAGAGGCCATTCAACCAGCATACTGGAACTCGGTGATTCCAACCCTCGTGCCTAAAATAATGGTCTGAATGGCATCTGGGATTAAATGTCTCCACCATTAAAAGCTGGAAAGTCACCATATCACCAATTATAATTCTGATGTAGCAAATAATAAATTATATTGCCCAAATTGCTCCATGTTAAAATTGCATGTAACTGCATATTTTATTCCCGGAATTGAAAATAAATCCGCCATCCATTATATTCATTTATAGGGATACTTTAACTTGGATCACAACTGAATGACATAATGGGTGTAATCATGTGTTTTATCTGAGTGTTTTCCAACATTATGTCTTTAAACGGAACAAAATTGTCATATCTCAAAATGAAGGTGATTTTCAATTCATGGGGTGATATTTTTAGAATATATTTGCGTGAGAAAATGAGTAAAATACAAGAAATGTTCATGCAAGCATGAAACGTTATTCCATTCTGTATGAAGTGGGATGCATTTTTCCGAAGGAAAGCATGTTTATTGACGAAAAACCATGTTTATTCACTATAACAGATAATTGCATAATTGGCAGGTTTAATTCGACGGGGTCATACAAAAGCGTTCCTTTTTAGCTCATCTGATTTTTTGAAAAAAAAATGATGAGTTATTGTCATCACTTGAGCGGTTGTCGGCGTCGGCGTCGGCGTCTGCGTCGGCGTTGCCTGGTTAAGTTTTATGTTTAGGTCAGCTTTTCTCCTAAACTATCAAAGCTATTGCTTTGAAACTTGGAATACTTGTTCACCATCATAAGCTGACCCTGTATAGCAAGAAACATAACTCCATCTTGCTTTTTGCAAGATTTATGGCCCTTTTTGTACTTAGAAAATATCAGATTTCTTGGTTAAGTTTTATGTTTAGGTCAACTTTTCTCCTAAACTATCAAAGCTTTTGCTTTGAAACTTGGAATACTTGTTCACCATCATAAACAGACCCTGTACATCAAGAAACATAACTCCATCTTGCTTTTTGCAAGAATTATTGCCCCTTTTGGACTTACAAAATCAGTTTTTCTTGGTTAAGTTTTATGTTTAGGTCAGCTTTTATCCTAAACTATCAAAGCTATTCCTTTAAAACTTGCAACACTTGTTCACCGTCATAAGCTGACCCTGTACGCAAGAAACATAACTCCATCCTGCTTTTTGCAAGATTTATGGCCCCTTTTGGACTTAGAAAATATCAGATTTCTTGGTTAAGTTTTATGTTTAGGTCAACTTTTTCTCTTAAACTATTAAGCTATTGCTTTAAAACTTGCAACTCTTGTTCCCCATCATAAGCTGACCCTGTACAGCAAGCAACATAACTCCATCCTGCTTTTTGCAATAATTATTGCCCCTTTTGGACTTAGAAAAATCATTTTCTTGGTTGAATATTATGTTTAAGTCAAATTTTCTCATAAACTATCAAAGCTATTGCTTTAAAACTTGCAACAGTTTTTCACCATCATAAGTGGACACTGTGCATCAAGAAACATAACTCTATCCTGCTTTTTGCAAGAGTGATGGCCCTTTTTAGACTTAGAAAATCATGGGTAGGACAATATTTCTATTATACAAAAAAAATCAGATGAGCGTCAGCACCCGCAAGGCGGTGCTCTTGTTATATAAATGGCATTGGGTTTATATCAGATAAAGAACAATATTGAGACGCAAACTAAAACATAACAAGAGGGCCAAGATGGCCGTAGGCCGCTAAACTGATAAACACACGATAACCGTGTAAACATGTTTGACATAGTGATTTCATGGAAATAATATTCTGACCAATTTTCATTAAGATTGGATCAAAAATGTGGTCTCTTAAGTGTAAACAAGTATTTTCTTTAATTTGACCTAGTGACCTAGTTTTTGAGCTAAGATGACCTACATTCGAATTTGACTTAGATTTGAACAAGGCAAACAAACTGACTAAATTTCAACCTCGATTGAAAAGTACAGCCTCTATCGCATACAAAACATTTTTCCTTGATATATCCTAGCGACCTAGTTTTTGACCCATATTCAAACTTGATCTTAATTTCATCAAGGCTAGCATTCTGACCAAATTTCATGAAGATCAATTGAAAAATACAGTCTCTATTGCATACACAACGCTTTTCTTTGATTTGACCTAGTGACCTAGTTTTTGACCACAGATGACCCACAGATTTCGTCAAGGCAATCATTCTGACTAAATTTTATGAATATCCAGTGTAAAATGCAGCCCCTATTGCGTACACAAAGTTTTTCTTTAATTTGACCGGGTGACCTAGTTTTAGACCCTAGATGACCCATATTCAAACTCCACCTACATTTTATATAGACAAATATTCTGATTAAATTTCATGAAGATCTGGTGTAAAATGCAGCCCCTATTGCATACACAAGGTTTTAATTTGATTTGACCTAGTGACCTAGTTTTTGATCCCGGATGACCCATATTCAAATTTTACCTAGATTTTATCAAGGCAATCATTCTGACCAAAATTCATGAAGATCAATTGAAAAATACAGCCTCTATCGCATACACAAGGTTTTTTATGATTTGACCTAGTGACCTAGTTTTTGCCCCAGATGACCCATTTTCGAACTTGGCCTAGATTTCATCAAGGTAATCATTCTGACAAAATTTCATGAAGATCAGTTGAAAAATACAGCATCTATCGCATACACAATGTTTTTCCTTGATTTGACCTAGTGACCTAGTTTTTGACCCTGGATGACCCATTTTCGAACTCGGCCTAGATTTCATCAAGGCAATCATTCTGACCAAAATTCATGAAGATCAAGTGAAAATTGATTACTGCCTCTATCGCATACACAAGCTAAATTTTGACGGATGACAGACGACAGACGACAGACGCCGGACATCGAGCGATCAGAAAAACTCACCTGAGCAGTGCTCTAGTGAGCTAAAAACTAAATTGGTTCCGTTTAGAAGGCCCTTTTGGCTTTTATCCCTGGCTATACTTTATACTGTTTTGTTTTTCATTACATATGATTAATGCCCTACCTGTTACCAGAAAAAGAGGACCATTTGATCAAAGTCAAGGTCACTGTCATTTAATATTGGGGTAAACTGAATATTTTAATCATTTTTTGTACTAAAATTAGTACTTCTGGTTCTTTTGGTTACAATATTATTTAGACCCTCTCTTTTAAATAAATATTCTAATGCAACACACGACCATGACTTCTCATATGACACCAGTACTGGTTTACCAGGAATGGTTACAGTAAGCTTGAAGCTTTCATCACAATCGAGCTAAAACAAATTAGTATAAACTTAACTAATGCAACACAAATATTTTTTTCAGTATCTTGTATTACTCAGTTAACAATTTAGATAGAAATACTATATACATTAAGACAAATATATTGCAAACAGGCTGTCTAAATTATAAATATTAAAGGGTCATGTCAGAAGATTTGTTAAGTGTGTAAGAGACATAGCCTAGAAACTTTGTAAACTTATTAACCATCAGTAGAAAAGTGAGAATGCTAGGAATGATAACTCTGATGCATTCCGTGAGAATTATGTCCCTTACTGTACTTATTAGTATTCCTGTTAACAAACAAATAGCTTTAAAACTTTGTACACATGTTTATTATCATTAGGCGAGTACATAAGGTCAAGAACCAACCCTCTCATGCATTTTGTTACCATTGTGGCCCGTTTTGTACTAAGAAATTTCTTAAAGTGGTATAGCTTAAAAACCCTGACCTTTTTGGAATTTCCACGTCTTTAGTTTCATAATATTTCTCTGTTGTATTCCTGTGTATTACTTGCTCACCTTTTGACTTGCTGAAAAACTCGTCTTATTTTTATTTATATGAAAACTTATATACTTTACCGTTGCCAGTTCTTAAAATAAACTAAAACCAATATAATTATTTTGTTGCTTTTTTCATTTTCCTCATTTTCATTACTTTCGTTCAGAAATATTTACATATACTTGTTTAGTCCTTGGCTGACCTGTACTACAAATTCAGTTTTCTCACACTGCGTTTTTCTATTTGATCTCAAGACAGGCAAAGGAGACCAACTATGTGCCGCTTATTGCAGATTTGGTTTGAAGGAAAATTATGTTCACCTTTCCTCAAGATGTGCAGGCAATCGTTATTACTGCATTTGGAAATAAATCACGCTATTTGGATGATATTCTTAATATGGATTATTCGGCTTTTACTCAAATAACTGATTCTATTTATCCCCGGAAGCTCCAGATAAATAAATTCAACGTCTTTTTTCTGTACTTACATGTCTTTTTCTAATTTAATAATATTACACATCTGTAAAATGTATGCTAAGAGAGATGGTTTTAATTTCCGTATCATGTATTCCCCTAATCTAGATGGGCGCAACTCGCGCATCTTCTTATAGGATACTAGTATTTATTTCTCAATTAGATTTGCTATCTAGAGCGTACAGTCATGTTGAATATTTTAATAACTTCAACAGTGCTACCGCTATCATGAAGTACGTAAATGTTTTACTAAGTTTTACTATCAGAATTCATAGACACTTCTGTGACAATGGGTAATCAAACCCTGTTTACGAACTTTGCACGAATACTGGTCATGAAAAAAAAGGTTTTATTAGATTCTAGAAGAGGTTGCAACCCAGCTGTTTCGAGAAACACTGCATGTTTGGTGTTCGGCACTTTTAAAGACATCCTCTTTGATATTGTCTGACTGGGATGGAGCTGCTGTAATGTTTGTCCTCTGATCCTGTAAGCTTGTTTCCCTGCTTCCTTTAAAGCATTGAGCACATACGTATATGGCTTCTTGGGCTTTCTTTCAGACATACTGTGCCCTTGTTTGCAAAATGTCAGGATTATCTAGCGGGTTCTTAGTTACATACAATGTGGTGTCTCTCTAATGCGTTTTCATCTCCGTTATCTTTGATTTTTGGGTCTTAGTGATTTCCATCATCACGGGTCGCACATACACTGCTTATGTTTGTTGGACGTAGTTTCACTAATTATTTGTCATTTTTAGGGTCATGAAATCTAATTCTATTTACTTATTTTAAACATTTACGAAAGTTTGCAAACCTATACAGAAAAAACAGCTGAACTCTTCTACTGTAGATTACAAGAATTGCTCATCAAGTTTCGGACTAGATCTATATAGTCAAATCCGTGCATCTAATCAGTAATAAGAATCTATACACCTGTCAGTCCGAAGGTCAGCTTAGATCACTGTATGTAATGACATTTCTGTGTAGGTATAAAATGTCGACCTCTATTAGCGACTTATTAACGCCTGAATAATTCTGTTGTGAAAAAAGACAGAGTAAATATGCAACATATGTGGCCTTTAATTCAGATGATAATGTTTTCTCAATCGTAGTCGCTGGCTGTTTCGTTCAGATATATGTGCATGTACATACTGCGCTAGGTGTCGGGGAAAGATACACATTGTATGTGCATGTACATAAGTACACTAGGTTTTCGGGGAAAGATATATGTATGTGCATGTACATAAGTACACTAGGTGTCGGGGAAAGATATATGTACATAGTGTACTAGGTGTCGGGGAAATTTTTATACAAGTTTAACATTTTTCATTACCCGCGGAAAAAAGGAAATCACAGCTACCATTGTGACTGTCATATTTATTTATTTGGGTTTTACGGCGCACCAACACAGTATAGGTTATATGGCGCCAAACAGGTCTACAAATTTTGGTTTCACTTCTCATTGTGACTGTCTTAAAGTTACACAAACGAAATCTTGATTTCAGTTTAGTGGGAACTTTTTTATTAGCTGTCTGACAATTAAGCCGAGTAAAGGCGTTGCGAGGTTGGCCAGTCCTAAACTACATTTACCCGCAACAATCTGTTTCTTGTTTTTCCAATTTTTCTAAATGTAACAAGTCGGTGTTCCTTCTCACTACGTAAGTTATGTCTGCTGCCTTGCTTTCTCCTGTGTGTGATTCATTTTGTAATGACGCATTTTAATGAATACATTACTCCGTAAAGAACAGTCATTAAAATATCGATTTGAACTCTTTTTTTTTATGAAATTTTGCTCAGGTTTGAAACCTTAACATCAATACATATCAATGTTATTTATCTATTGAGTTACAACTCAAGCTGATCCTCAAGTTCGCCTGTAATCATCTAGTAGTGCGATAATGTCTAAAATGATGACTTGAAGACATGTGAGTGTTACAGAATATCTGTTTTTAATGTCAATGAGCGTTATTGCTGACGTTCCTACCGTAATTTTATCCAATTAGTTTTTAATTTCCACAATTCTGACAGATTCTTGTCAAATATGAATACGCTCTTATAATAGAAGTTTATAAAGGACAGTAGATCCTTGGTATTGACAAAATACATTTGTAAATTTGGAGAAAGTAATGAAATATTTACTCTGTAAATAAATCTACTTCTATTTCAAGTCTTTTCGTATCAGCTCTTGGTCAATTGAAGCTAATTCAAATTTTATTTATTTATTTGGGTTTTACGGCGCACCAACACAGTATAGCTAATTCAAACTGTAACAAAATTGATATGGAATTACACAAGAGCACCTCAAGACCGCCAAAAGCAAATATGTTTGTTGAAAAGGGTGACCAAGAAGAGGACCTTTTTTGAAATGCTAGTATGCATGATAATGTACAATATAAAGAACTACTGTGTTCAACATACATGTACGAAACAGTTATGGTTTATACACACTGAAATTTAACATTTTTAACTTTACAATGCTCCTTAAAATTTGACCATCAAAAAACTAGGGACCATCTACTGATCACAGATGTTGTGCAACCAAATCACCAATGCTTTCCAGTTGCTTTTAGTATCACGGTCAATGTGGCCTCGACTTATTTGGCGAAAAACATCAGAAGCCATCTGTTGATCAGAGGCAGTCATACCAAGAAGTTCGAAGGCCGTAGGTAAAAAGTTTCTTTAGTTACCGAGTGGAACCCAATGTCAATGTTATTTAGACTTTCGGCCCCTAAAATGATAGGGGCCATCTACCAACCACTGGCAATCACCCTGTGAAGTTTGAAGGCAATAGGCTCAAAGGTTTATCAAAACCATTTTTTCTAATGGTCACTAATTATGACCTCTGACCCTCAGAACAGTAGGGGTCATCTACTAACCACAAGCAATGAATGCTATGAGTATGAGGGCTGTATACTAATGTTCTTTCTTCATTGAGCAGAGACGTTTTTAGTCTCAGAATAATTGTGAACTTGACCTACTGACCCCCGATATAATAATGGTCATCTATTGATCACATCTAATCATCCTTAAGTTGGACTATTGTAGGCCAAAGCATTCCCTAGTTACGAATAAAACAAGAGGGGTTATGCAAGGAAAATGTATGTGAAATTATATTGAAATAGTGCCAGTGTTTTCTTACAAGAATATTTTGAGTTTCCAATAAATAAATATGGGAAAAGTGATCGCACACCCCATCGGCCATGTTTGACGAAACAGAATAATTTGTACAATCTTCGTAAAAGGTCACCCAAGAAACATTTATGTAAAATTATTTTAAAATTGGACCTGCTGTTTCTGACAAGAACATTTTGAAAGTTTCCAATATACACAGAGGGAAAAAGTGACAACTGTCCCTGGCGGCCATGTTTTATGACAAATCAAAATAATTTGAACAAACTTGGTAGGTCACAAGAGGACCATTTGTGTGAAATTATTCTAAAATTGGGCTTGCAGTTTCATATATGATTTTTTTTTTACGTTTTCACTATATACATTCATTGGTTTTTGAGATGTCGTTTGAAGAAATTGCTGACGATAGATGGATGGACACACGACCACAATAGCTCACCATGAACACTTTGTGCTCAGGCGAGCTAAAAATGATGTACGACTGTTGTTGGCCTAATTGTCCTTTACCCATCATGAGAAACTGTTTCAGTCTCAGGTCATTATGACCTTGGAACTTCTAACATCTAAAACAATACATGTATGTGTCATCTATTGACTACAGGCAATATACATATAAAGTTTGAAAACTGTAGGCTCTGGTATCTAAAATAGTCTACAATCAAGTGAGTAGAATTTTGAACGGGAACATAAATACTGGACACTGATGAATCCTTACATTGAAAGACTAATCTTGGTGACCACTAGTCAGAAGTTCTTAAAGAATTCTTAATGATATCAGCACAAATCATCGTCACTGAAATGGGTGACTGAACTGGACTTATTCACTTTTCACATATAAATATTCTATCTCTAAAATCAAATTAAATAAATTATTTAAAATATTGTGCTGAAGGGAGTTCACTGTTGCAACCCCTTCAAAGAAAGGAGAAAATTGACATTCTTTTTGTTCTTCTACCAATATCTAACTTATTTCCACACACTTTAATCATTTTAAATGTCATATACACATTCTATGTCAAACTTGGTGGAAATGATCATGTTGAAAAATTTCTTCCCAACTGTGGCCAAATATCTTTAATGTCTGCATATAACCTGAGAGAATACAGGCTCTAATGTTAGGTATAGACAAACACAAACACAAAAGACAAAGACACTACATGTAACTTCAATATTTATTCAACCATTTTCTCCTGTGACAAACATATGAACAGATTTCTGAGAATGGATCATTTTTCCAGCACGCTCTGTACCAACAACTTCCGCTAACTTCTGTGCATCAAATTTTGCATAGATAACAGTACAAGTCTGATTATCAACACGATGTTTGCTCTTTGCATCATGCAGCATATTGCACATCTCGCTGTATAGGTTTGGATATTGTGGTAGGCCATAAAACACAATGTGACGAATTCCTCTCAATCGTACCCTGTGAAATCATGAAATAAATACTGCAGTGCATAGTACTATTTTCTTTAAGCAACAACAACTTGTTAAATGTCAACTTGGTGATAAGTTATTTAATGTAAAGTGTAAACGTTTTGTTTCTGACTGAAGGAAATCTGGAAAATTATCACAACTTCACATTCTGAATATTATTCCTATGATGTTTAATAAACCTAGGCATAATACTTTTTGAGATAAAAGCGACACAACTTATATATTTTTATGCATATTTTTGACTGTCAAGGGCCATAACTCTGGTCTGACTGAGTGATACCTGAGACATATGACACAAACTTAAGCCCTTTTTATGCATATTTTTGACTAAATCATGGGCCATAACTTTGGTATGGCTGTACGAGATCCAAATTAAAAACCATGGTGCACAACTTGCCCTGCTGAATAACAACCATGTGAGGTTTAATGATTCTGGGTCAAATACTGTTTGAGAGAAGAATGACACAATTTCTGACAGACGGAAGGATGGATGTGCGAACAAGGGCAACTCGAAGTGCCCAACCATCCAAAAAATTTGGAGTGGGGGGGGCACACAAAGTTTAGTATAAGGAATCAAACAGCTACCTTTTGTAAAAATGGAATCTTTCTGTATACAGCAAATATGGAACTTTTTTGTGGTAAAACAGGTTTCTTGCTGTGTTAACTGTTTTGTCCTTGGAATACCTGTGAAACAAGGAAGAATTCTGTCAAAGTCATCTACAAGGTTTGAGCAAATATATTCAGATTTCATCCACATATTCTCATTCAAAAATGCAAACATGCATTAGTGTACTAAGATGTTAGAAGAATTTGAACTCTTCAATGAGAGATAGATAATCTCTAATCATTTCAATCTGTTACAAAATGGCATTTTTGTCTTTATCATGTTTCTTGGCTTCAAGTATGTATTTTCTGATACCGCTGAGTGAACTACAAATTAATACATAGAATATCTGTACTGAGATAACACCATGTACATGTACACGTACGTTGTCTCAGTCACACTTGACTATTACGGGAAAAGTGTTTTTGTCAAGTGGATAGATATGGAAAATACAGAAAGTTAGGAAACTGGGATAGTGAAAAGTGAAAGGTAGTTATGTGTTACCCAGCTACATTTTAACAAAGCGTCATGCTTCTTGTGCACTGTACTTTCCCCTAATGTCATAGATCTTTTACCCAATTTGAATAAATATCCTTCAGACCTTTTAGAGAAATGACTAGGGCAACTTAATTTAACAAGAGATCACAAAGTGATCTTGGTGCCCACCAATGAGCCATTTTTGAATGTTCCAAATTTCAAGACTAGCTCAAGGTCAAATTTCATTTCGGTACACAACACTGTGCATGTGGCCCATGCATGTGGTCCAAATTTGAAAGCTGTAGCTTGAGAAATGTGAAAGTAGGTCACTAGATCAATTTCAAGGACAAAGTTCATTTCGGTACAATAAACTATGCATGTGCATCAAATTTGAAGGCTGTACCTTGAGAAATGTGAAAGTAGGTACTAGGTAAAAATCCATGTCAAATTTCAATTCAGAACACAAAACTAAGCATGTGGTCCAAATTTGAAACCTGTAGCTTGAGAAATGTGAAAGTAGGTCACTAGGTCAATCTCAAGGTCAAAGTTCATTTCGGTTCACAAAACTATGCATGTGGTCCAAATTTGAAGGCTGTAGCTTGAGAAATGTGAAAGTAGGTCACTTGATCAAAATCAAGGTCAAATTTCATTTCGGAACACAAAACTATGCTTGTGGTCCAAATTTGAAGCCTGTACCTTCAAAAATGTGAAAGTAGGTCACTAGGTCAATGTCAAGGTCAAAGTTTGTTTCAGTACACAAACCTATGTGGTCCTAATTTGAAGGCTGTAGCTACAGAAATGTGAAAGTAGGTCAAGATCAAGGTCAACTCATGTCAAGGTTCATCTTGCCACTCAAAACTATACATGTGGTCTAAATTCAAATGTTGTAGGTTATGGACAAGAAGATTTTATGTTTTTCCCTATACAAGTCTATATGAACCATGTGACCCCTGGGGCAGGGCCATATTTGACCCTAGGGGGATAACTTGAAACGCGGCAATGCCACGAAACCAGGTTTTCAACACTTTTCATAAGAATAAACAAGAGTGCCAGAATGTCACAATATACGCCCGTCACAGCAAATTTCTTTACTCTAGCACCTGTATTTGCAGATGTAATTTTAATTTTGTGGTTGTTTAGTAATCATTGTAATTCTTTTGTTTTTCTAAGTCCACAAAAAAACTCCTTACCAGGTAGAGATACCTTAAAATACACCTAAAATTAGAAAGTAACAACTATGTTGTACCACAGAAAAGTGGTCTTGGTTTTTCCCTACGGTAAATTATAAAAAAGTTACAATATAAGTTATTTATAGTAACAACTAAGGGAAGTTAATCTTAAAAAAAAAAAAAAAAAAAAAAAAAAAAAAAAATTGTTAGTCCACACAGAAATCCTTACCAGGTAGAGATTGGTCAAAATACACCTCAAAATTGGATGTAACATGCATGTTGTACTACAGAAAAGTGGTCTCGATTTTTCCCTATGTCTAGTAATGAAAAAGTTACAATATAAGCTATTTATAGTAACAACAAAGGGAAGTAATTCTAAAGAAGGGAACTGCGCAAGACACTTCGTCTCATGATGGTGTATAATTGTGCCAAGTTACATCAAAATCCCTCTATGCATGAAGAAGATATGCATCCAGACAAAGTTTTCATTCTTGTATCCTTTGACCTCTAAGTGTGACCTTGACCTTAGACCTAGGGACCTGGTTCTTGTGCATGACACTCCATCTCATGATGGTGAACAATTGTGCCAACTTTCATCAAAATCCCTCCATGCATGTAGAAGATATGCTAACCCTAACCCTACCCTAACCCTAACCCTATTTTTAGTAACAATGACCTTGACCTTGATCCCAGAAACCCCAAAATCAATCACAAGCTCCAACTTTTTATAAGTTTTCTATACACCAAGTTTCATCATGATAGCTCATTCCTAAGTTAAGTTATTGACCGGAAACCCTTTTTCTATTTTAAGTAACAGTGACCTTGACCTTGATGCCAGAAAACCCAAAATCAATCCCAGCCTTTGTCTTGATATAAGCTACATACATACCAAGTTTTATTCAAATATCTTTACCGAAACAAAAGTTATTGACCGGAAACCCTTTTTCTATTTTAAGTAACAGTGACCTTGACCTTGACCCCAGAAACCCCAAAATCAATCCCAGCCTTTGTCTTGATATAAGCTACACACATACCAAGTTTTATTCAAATATCTTTACCGAAACAAAAGTTATTGACCGGAAACACCAGTTTGACGCCGCCGCCGCCGCCCCCGCCCGCCCGACCGACATCTACCCCAATCTAATAACTCAGGTTTTCAACGAAAACCAGGTTAACAAACTTTGTAGAGAACCACAAGATGATGCTACATTACAAATATCAAAGCCCTAGGCTTTGTGGTTTGGACAAGAAGATTTTCAAAGTTTTCCCCTATATAACTCTATGTAAACCATGTGACCCCCAGGGCGGGACCATATTTGACCCTAGGGGAATAATTTAAATAATCTTAGTAGAGAACCACTAGATGATGTCACATACAAAATATCAAAGCCCTAGGCTCTGTGGTTTTGGGAAACAGGTTTTTCAAAGTTTTTCCTTATGTAAGTCTATGTAAACCATGTGACCCCCGGGGCGGGGCCATATTTGACCCCAGGGAAATAATTTGAACATCTTGGTAGAGGACCACTAGATAATGCTAAATACCAAATATCAAAGCCCTAGGCCCTGTGGTTTTGGACAAAGTGATTTTCGAAGTTTTTCCCTATATAAATCTATGTAAATTATAAAAATAAACAAAGGGCCATAACTCACTCAAAAATTGTTGAACCAGTCTGATTTTCAGGGGGACACAACTAGGGTATTAATACATCTTTCTGACAAAGTTTGGTCAAAATCCCCCCAGTAGTTTCTGAGGAGATGCGATAACAAGAAATTGTTAACGGACGGAAGGACGATGGACCACGGATGCGGAGTGATTTGAATAGCCCATCATCTGATGATGGTGGGCTAACAAGAGCACTGTCTATGGCGAACCCATTGCTCGTCTGCAAGTGCTGTTCAGAATGTAAGGAAAGAGTTACAGTTCAGAATTTCTAACTATAAAAAGGGCTATAATTCTGACAAAATGCAGGTAAGAGTTATGGTTCTTGGCCTACACAGTCAACTAATGATGATAAACAAGTGTGCAAAGTTTTAAAGCTGAGAAAAGGCGGACCTAAACAAAATTTTTTACCAAGAGACTCAAATTTTCTAAGTGAAAAAAGGGCTATAATTTTGACAAAACACATATCAGAGTTATGATTCTTGGCCTACAAAGTCAACTAATGATGATAAACAAGTGTGCAAAGTTTCAAAGATGTAGCTCTTATAGTTTTTTGAGAAAAGGCGGACATGAACAAAAGATTTTACCAAGAAACTCAAATTTTCTAAGTACAAAAAGGGCCATAATTTTAACAAAATACATATCAGAGTTATGATTTTTGGCATACAAAGTCAACTAATGACGAGAAACAAATGTGCAGAGTTTCAAAGCTGTAGCTCTTACGGTTTTTGAGAAAAGGTGGACCTAAACAAAAAACTTTAAACAAACGCCGACGATCAAGTGACGACAATGCCTTGTAGATTTTTTTTTAAAAATCAGACGAGCTAATAAAAGGTAATAATTCAAAAAGAAAGCAAGATGGAGTTACGTTTTTTATAACTTGCTCTCATTGTCTCCTGTCACTATATGAATGTTCAACAAAATTTCTGATACAATTTTAGAGATATCCTTCATATGAAAAAGAATAACTTTTATAATAGGAGGTAATTCAAAAAGTAAGCAAGGTAGAATTATGGTTCTTTTGCACTGCACTTGCCCTTAATTTTCTCTGTCTTTGTAAAAAGCTTGAATAAATTCCCTCCAGCACTTTTAGAGGAAGGGCCCACAAAACTAATTTAATAAAGGAAATAATTAAAAAGGGTAAAATTGGTACAATTATGGTTCTTTTACAGTACACTTCCTCTTAATGTGTTCTGTCCTTGTGTGATGGCTTCACAATATCCCTTGAATATTTTCAATGTTATGGTTTGAAAAAGGTGTGCAGAAATGGACAGGCCTTCTGCTAAAAGGTATGGCTCTAAATGAAAATACTTAAAATATATACCATCAATGCATCCACTGTCTACTGACAGAGTGGAAGGGAGACAAATCTGCATCAAGTATTCAAGACAGTCAAAGAGAAATTGTTTCTGCATGTTAAACTTGCACTTGTGAGTTAATGGAGGCCTTCTCCCAAGTTTCCTATTCATATTCAGGGACATGAAATTTCTTGGACTTACTGTCCTGAGTCAAGGAAGCAGATTCATCCTTATGTCTTGCTTAAACCAACATCGTAACAGACAGTAGTGACCATACTCATTATATAACCTCAACACTCTAGTTAACATTAGATCTTGAGAGTTATCATTACAGTTAGAACATACTCGCAAATCTGTACAAAGTTGATTTCCTCCCTCCGGAAGTAGTTCCTCAGTCTAACAAAGTCAAAGTATGATGGTACAAATATCAATGTCTGTGACATTCCAGCATCTGAATGGTGGGGTAACACCTGAAAACAGATCAATACTTAACCTTTACCTTGCTGGCAGCAAACGATTCTGCCTTTGCGACCAGTGCAGACCAAGATCAGCCTGCACGGAATCATGATCTGCACTGTTCGCTGTCCAGTCAGAAAATTTTCAGTGAACACCCCTTTGAATAGAAAGTGGTACTGCTCAGACTGAATGACGGATCAGTCTATTTTAGAAATTTAGCAGGCCAAGGGTTATGACAGAAGACTGAAATAATGATAAAAATCAATCAGCTTTCAACTGCTTGGCAAGCATTTAACAGCAGTATTACCTGTACACAATGACAAACAATTATAACAGGGGCAAACATTTTACTAAAACAAGTTAGACAAATAGAACTTTCCCCTCTAACAATGCTAAATGAGATACCAGCTTACATACAAATTTCTAGATATATGCAATATATGTCACCTAAGATATACCCAAAGATAAAATGTTGTTTATAAACAGAAATATGATCTGTGCCTTGTATACCTTTTTAATGAAGAAATCAAATCTGTCATCTGGTATCTTACTATATACTGTGCTGTCCAGTCGGTGAAACACCTGAAATCATATGTAAAATCAATAATGTACTCCTTTTCAGTTAAAGATGTAAATGAAGCACACATTCAAACTGAGTGGTCACATGTTGACAAGGTTTCAAAACAAGCTTCACCTTAAATCTGGAAGACTCCAAAAGACTATGTTACTGTTACAACTAATTTTAGTAAGATTTCATCCAGATTTGTTGCATTTAGTAATGCGTGACAATAATTGTGTATCTCACCAACAACATGTTAGGTATGCAACTTCATATGTCAAATAACATTTATGTAAAATTTCATGACTCTAGGTATTGAGCAGACAAGAAATAATTATAACCTTACCAACTGATCTCTAAGTGTAGTCTTGACCTTTAAGCTAGGAGTATATATGTTGCATGTGACATGTCTTATTATTCATTACAAAATCCAACTACAGCTATCACTAAAGCTGGATTAATATCCCAAGATGCTGCTTTGACATAGGTTAAATAAATATGTGATCATGACTTCTGACCTTCAAGTATGATCTTGACCTTGAACCTAGTGACCTTGGTTGTACACCCTGTAAGTCATCTTGATGAGGTCAACAATTGATGTCAGTTTTATGAAAATCCTTATAGATCAGACACAAATAACACCCTATAACAGCAACCTTGACCTTGGACATTATGACCTGACTTTTGCACTCTACATGTCATGTGGATGAGATAGACAGATGATGCTTATTCTATGAGAAGCCTTCCAGTGTTTAAGAAGATATGATACAGACACAAATTTAAGCTGTTTGATCTTAGACCTCGAAGTGTGACTTTGCCCTTGAACTAGCGATCTATTTCATATGCTCTGCATGTCGTCTGGATAAACAACTGATGTTACTTTTACCAAAATTTTTCAAGTGATTTAGACAATATAGAGTGGACAACTAGTTAAGTTATTTGACCTTTGACATCCAAGTCTGACCATGACCTTGGACCTGGTGACCTGTGTTGTGCGCTTTACACTCTCTTGAAGAGGTAAGTAACTGACACTAAATTTATAAAAGTTTTTCAAGTAGTTTAGGAGATATAAATTTAACCTATAAGGCCAATGACCTCTAAGTGTGTCCTTGAACTTGTAATCTAGAATGTCTGCTCTACAGGTTGTATTGATGGGGTTAACAATTGCTGCTAGTTATATGAAAATCTTGTGATTAAGAAGATATGGAGTGGACACAAATTTGACTATTTGTCTTTTAACTTCCAAGTTAGCCATGTGCACATCATCTTGGTGAGGCAAACAAATGATGTTACATTCATGAAAATCTTTTAAGTGGTTTAAACATCTTAGAGCAGATATGAAATTAAGCTATTTCACCTTTGTGACCTTGACCTGTGACCTTGACTTTGGACTAAGTGACCAAAGTTATGTCCCTTGCGTGTGGTCTTTATGTGCTTAACAACTGCTGCTAAGTTTATGAAAATTTGTCCAGGGATTAAGAAGATATGGAGTGCACATGACGGACAGACGAGCGGGCCAATGGATGGACATGCCTGACACCAACATAGCCCCATATACTTTTGTATCTGGGGTATAACAATGCATGACACAGTCTCACCTGGACAAGATTTTGTGCACATACAAACACCTTAATCTTTGACCTCTAAATGCGATCTTGACCTTTGATCAAGCGGTCTGGGTGTTGCATGAAACATATCAACTTATTTTGGTAATTATTTCTACCAGGTTATTTTAAAATCCATAAAATACTCTAGACAGTTATCGGCCAGAAAAGATTTTGTACACACAATTAAAATTGTTGATATTTAAATTAAGACATACCTGAGGTAGCTGTGCTGTAATCTGACATATAGTCCCTGTACTTGGGGGTCGTATGAACTCATTCTTTCCTGCAAAATCTGTATTCCAAGTTAAAGACAATATGCATGTGCTGATTTACTAGGCTTAACTTTAGGGTTTCACTGGAAAGTTTTTGCTTCACTTAAGTTTCTATTTATTAACAGATATGACTTCAGATTGACCACATGTACAAAATGTTTTTTTCTTATCCCACTTGACAGTTAATATGCTGTTTTGCTAAGTCATTAAAAACAATTCTACGAAAACCAAATTTCTGAAAGTTGTTTTATACTGTGACAAATAAATGGTACAAGTACACAGTCACTGACAACTGAAGTATTTCAATACAAATGCAGCTGTAAAAGACTAATGCAGTAAGAACAGGAAGGATACTGTGACAGTGTTTATTGAACAGTGCAGATATCTCTGGTACAGGGACAGATCGGAAGATTAGACTCTGTCGGTAATACTTGCCCCTGAAACAACAACAAAGCAATATCATTTGAGGTTACAGATGAGCAACAAATGTGACTGATTTTTATTGTGAGTGTGTATCAAACTCAACATCAAATACATGCACAATTCTTTGAAAATTGAAATGTGAAATCCCATGATACATGAGTTACCAAAATTGATATATTGTTCTGTATTTCTGGTGAAGTGAGCAATGTCAACAATGACAGAAGCTTTTTTCCTCCCCAACCACCATTTCAAAAAGCTACATCAAGAAATGCGGCAACTCCATGAAACCAGGTTTTCAACACTTGTGGAAGTTGCTCTTCTATTTTAGTAACAGCGAACTTAACCAGAGTGATCACAATACAATACCAATTTTTGTCTCAACGAAAGCTATCTAGACATCAAGTTTGGTCACAATAAGTCTAGGGTTTCCACTGGGCACATTTTTTTTTCCGCCACTTAAATTTTTTAAAGAAAAAGTTGCGTGCAGCAGAGGATCAATAATGTCGAAAAAATTAGAATGAATATGATATCACTCAATTAGTTCAGTTTTTTTAAATTTATTTTCTACATTCCACAAATAATCAGTTCAAAATTATATACCATTTTTTTCAATCTCTTTTTCATTTCATACATTAACCATGCAATTTGCTCTTGAACCAGTCTATCCTAATAAAACATTGAATCAAAAATAGGTTTTAATCTTCTCAACCATTTTCAAAACAAATCTATAAAACTATCCCTATATATAGTTTGCCAATTAATACGGATTATCTGTGACATGCTGTGTATAATTATTGATCAGTGATAGTTGGAAGTCATAGTCCCAATCCAAACCTTTGTCTCAATAAAAGATATCTATACACCAAGTGACTTTGACCTTGACCTGAAGGAATCTAAAAAACACAAGAAAAGGTAAAGCTTGGATTGCTATTTGAACCACTACTCATCCATTTAACACTACAAAAGGTTCATAAGATCAACCCTTTAGCCCACTGTGCAATTGTGATATTTTCTAAGTATGCACAATAATTTAGTTCTGCTGACTTTGAACTTGATCCCACTGACTTTGTTAATAATATAATACCAATTTTTGTTTACCTATAGGCAAACTTCTATTTCAATACAATAATCCAAACTTCTAATCCAAGCATGCCTGCTTAGCTCAATAGAGTGCAGACCTACTGATCACGAGGCCATGAGTTTGATCCTCGAGCCAGACAGATGTTCTCTGTAACAATTTGATTATATTGATAAAAAGACATAGTGTCTAAAATCATTCACCCTTCACCTCTGATTCATGTCGGGAAGTTGGTAGTTACTTGTGAAGGACAGGTTTGTACTTGTATAGAATCCAGGAACATTGGTAAAATAAACAGTCTGTCGTTACCTAACCGAAATACTGTTGAAAAACAAACAAATCTGTTAATAAACCACCGAGCCCAAATACAATCCCAACCTTCGTCTTATTTTACACACATTACATGTCAAGTTTTAGTTTAACCTTTAGCATGCTAGATAAACTGTCGTCTGCTGGGAATGTCGTCTGCTTAAATTGTAAAGTTCATTCAATTTGCTCCAAAATTGGAAGAAATATTGTCAGAGTAGCAAACAGCTTGGAACCTGATCAGACGCCGATTTAATCGGCGTCTGATCTGGTTCCAAGCTGTTTGCAAAGGCGTTAAATTCGCCTGCAGCAGGCTAAGGGTTAATATCTCAATTAATATCTCAAACCAAACTACAGTTATTGATTTACAACACTCAATCTTATGCCACCCTCCTGCTCGAACAACAATGTTCAAATTTCAATGACTAGGTTTGGTTTGAAAACCAGGTTGAAAGTATCAATAAAACAATCATTAAAACATGATAGCTATGAAAAGACATACTGAAAACATGATTCTAAGAATAAATGAGCCGCACTATGACAAAACCAACATAGTGCATTTGCGACCAGCATGGATCCAGACCAGCCTGCACATCTGCGCAGTCTGGTCAGGATGCATACTGTTCACTAACGGTTTCAATAGGCTTTGAAAGCAAACAGTATGGATCCTGACCAGACTGCTTGGATGCGCAAGCTGGTCTAGATCCATGCTGGTCGCTAATGCACTATGTTGGTTTTCTCATGGTGCAGCTCAAATATGATGTTATCATTCTGTAATATTATACTGCATCGAAATCCATAAAGGAGGTCACACTGGATTAGCACTTCTTTTACAAATATAACAAAGAGTAAACATACCAGCCATTTAATGTCCACATTCTGACTCTAGAGAAATCTACACCATGAGACTCTTGTGGTTGTAAATGTAGATGTTGCATAATGTGCTGTAAATAATATAAAAACATTTATTTCAGCACTTATATTATACATATTGCATAGTGAATAGCACAAGCAAGTTATTTCTCCCAGTACATACATCATCACCTCTATCTATGCTTTTATAGGAAACTTCTAAAAATATGTTGTTTATATGCAAATATATGTGTCATTTCAAACAGAGTAAGACACATGTTAATCTACACAATTAAATATTTTGGGACTGACATGAAATGACACATACAGTACACCCTCAGTGTTAAGCAGCCAGTCAAAGGAAACAGCCAAAATGACTGCTTAAGACAGATGACCTCTTGAGGCTACTCTTAAGTAGTGAAATGGTATTTTCCAGAATTTTTTTTTATTTTACATAAAGTCACCTTACCATATTAAATTGCCAAAAAAAAATGCACCTCAAACTTTAAACATAAACTTATATTTGATAAACTTAGGATAAATAGTAAACATCTACTTCTGTTTAGCATCTCCAAAATGTTACATGATATCACTTAGGCTATAAAATAAAGCTAAATAGAAAAATAAATAGGTGATAATAAAAGTCACTACAAAACGGATTTGCCTCAATGATCCCAAAGATATAGTTAAAATTAAGTGTTTAACCATAAAAGTTAGGTGAAAATGCAATTTTCATCTAGGAAATGTAGGTCTGATTATATACTGTGACCTGCTCAATATTCAGTGCAACAGGTAGGTACAGACATGAACTAGCAAGACTGTAACAATGAATAAATGAGCCGTGCCATGAGAAAACCAACATAGTGCATTTGCAACCAGCATGGATCCAGACCAGCCTGCGCATCCACGCAGTCTGGTCAGGATCCATGCTGTTCGCTAATGGTTTCTCTAATTGCAATAGGCTTTGAAAGCGAACAGCATGGATCCTGACCAGACTGCGCTGGTTGATCTGGATCCATGCTGGTCGCAAATGTACTATGTTGGTTTTCCCATGGCGCAGCTCAAATGCTTAACAATCATATTATAAAAGAACATACTAAAACATGATCCCAGTTCTGCATCATCAGAATGTCTGCCTGGTCTATGATCAACACTTCAATAGAGTTGAGGAAGTCATAGTCCCTCTCCTTGTCCCTGAAATCACATAATGTCATTATTAAATATGTTCAAGTGTCTTACTATCCCTAAAAGTACACAATGTCACTTTAGAAAACACGCATGTGTAAAACTGTTATACTTAACACTGAAAACCCAACTCTCTCTTAAAATAGAAATCGCATTTGACAAAGCAAAGGCATTAAATATTTTGTAAGATTTACCTGTATAATATTGATTTGATCTTTTATTTAAAAAATACCATATATACAAACGCTAAATTAAACTGCCAACGTATCAACAGTTGGTTTGAATGTAAAACGTCACACTATAAATTAGCAAATAAAGAAAGTCACCCTTCTGATCCAATCAGAGTTCTCAGTCCAAGAGGAGAGGCCAGGATGATATCTGCTGAGTAAAACTTTGTGTACAACTTCAGCGTTTTCTTAGCAACACCAATACCAATACGGAAATGATCATCAATGCTTCCAGCAAAAGTTGCCTCAAAATCCTCTACAAACAACACACATTTATATATCAAATCTTTATAGTCTTTTCCATTGGTCTTTACTTAGTCACATGATTAGAAATTAATAGTTGTATTAACTAGTAGGCGGAGCTAAAAAAAAACCACTTATTGACCTCCAATTGTGACATCATAACATTCTGAACACAGTTTATTGGGAAAGAATGAACAACTGCTGCGAATGTTTGATTTCTCTATGTCCAGTTAACCTTCAAGATGTTGTATTTAATGATAAAATATTAGGTTTAGTCAATATGGCGATTTATCAACCTGGAACAAGAGTGGCAGACTAACACAAAATACGCCCCTCACTGAACTTGGCCTAATTCAAGGGCCATAATCCAAGAGTACCTGAGGCGAATTGGCTGGTTATCAAACTTGGCCGAGATATTATGCCCACAAACATTGTCAGCAAGTTTGGTGAAGATCAGATGAAAACTGTTCGACTTAGAGAGCAGACAAGGCTAAATTTGCAGATTTCGAGTAATTCAAGGGCCATAATCCAAGAGTGCCTCTGGCGATTTGGCTAGTTATTGAACCTGGCCGAGATATCATGCCCACAAACATTTTCACCAAGTTTGGTGAAGATTGAATGAAAACTATTTAGCTTAAGAGGGTGAACAATGCTAAATTTGCAGATTTCAACTAATTCAAGGGCCATAACTCAAGAGTGCCTAGGGCGATTTTGCTGGTTATCAAACTTGGCCGAGATATTATGCCCACAAACACTGTCACCAAGTTTGGTGAGTATCGGATGAAAACTGTTTAACTTTGAGAGCAGACTTGCTTTTGGAAGTCTACCGCCCACCTGCCACGGGTGTTCACATAATATGCCCCGCTCTTTCAGAGACGGGCGTATAAAAAGTAATATCAACCTCCAGCTATGCCCTTGGTCAATATGACTTTTCAGGTTGATAAATCATCATATCTACCTTAATAGGCAGTAATTTTATGATATTTTCTTACCAATCACCAATCTTAAAACTGATCACAGAAGTACAGACTGGCTACTCTATATATTGTACTTTTAAAAGGGTGCATAGCTACTTAAACAAGAGCTGTCACAGGAGACAGCATGCTCGACTATTTTGATGCTGGATAGTGAAACTAGGCACATCTGACGTAGTTGGAACTTTCACTGGAGTGTTTAATAACTCCAATGGTGGATGAAGATATTGCCATGGACAATAGCTTGAGTATGTGTCAAAAATATTAAGTAATAGAGAGATAAAGTGTATCAAAATACTAAATAAGTATAATTCTAAGCAAAAAGGGGGCATAATATTGGTGCAAAAAGTTATGCATCTTGTGTAATATGATGAGGGTGATAAGGTGGAACAACTTTTTTAAGTTTGAATCAAACCCATTCAGTAACAACTGAGATATAGTGAAAGTGCATCAAAACTTTAACCAGAAATTCTAAGTAAAAGGGGGGATAATTCATTAGATACTGGTACCAGAGTTATGGACCTTGTGAGGTATGTTGTGGGAGACGGTGGATAAACTACTTTCAGTTTAAATCAAATCCATTTAGTAACTAGAAAATGCTTTTGTAAGAAAGCACATGTCTCCCCCAGTGCAAAGTCCTATAGGCAAGAAGTCAATAGGGGTCAGGAGTGAAAGTCAAAGAGACATTGATGGTTGGCTGCAATAGGGATCATCTACTTGGCATGTCCAGTCATCCCGCTAAATTTCAACACTCTTGGCCTAGTGGTTCTCAAGTCACTGTTCAGGCTCCTGTGACCTTGACCTTTGATCAGATGACCTCGAAATAAATAGGGGTCATCTACTCTGCATGTCCAATCATCCTATTATTTTTCAACATTGTAGGTCAAGTGGTTCTCAAGTTATTTCCAAAAAAATGATTTTACATGAACAGGCCACTGTGACCTTGACCTTTCACAGACTGACCTCAAAAAAAATAGGAGTCATTTACTCTGCATGAACAATCATCCTATAAAGTTTCAACATTCTGGGTCGAGAGGTTCTCAAGTTATTGATTGGAAATGGTTTTCCATGTTCAGGCCCCTGTGGCCTTGACCTTTAACAGAGTGACCCTAAAATCGTTAGGGGTCATCTACTCTGCATGACCAATCATCCTATGAAGTTTCATCATTCTGGGTCAAGTGGTTCTCAAGTTACTGACCGGAAATGGTTTTCAATGTTCAGGCCCCTGTGACCTTGACCTTTCACAGAGTGACCCCAAAATCGTTAGGGGTCATCTACTCTGCATGACCAATCATCCTATTAAGTTTCAACATTCTGGGTCAAGTGGTTCTTAAGTTACTGACCAGAAATGGTTTTCAATGTTCAGGTCCCTGTGACCTTGACCTTTGACCGAGTGACCCCAAAATCAATAGGGGTCATCTACTCTTCATGACCAATCATCCTATGAAGTTTCAACATTCTGGGTCAAGTGGTTCTCTAGTTATTGATCGGAAATGGTTTTCAATGTTCAGGCCCCTGTGACCTTGACCTTTGACAGAGTGACCCCAAAATCAATAGGGGTCATCTACTCTTCATGATCAATCATCCTATGAAGTTTCAACATTCTGGGTCAAGTGGTTCTCTAGTTATTGATTGGAAATGGTTTTCATTGTTCAGGCCTCTGTGACCTTGACCTTTGACGGAGTGACCCCAAAATCAATAGGGGTCATCTACTCTTCATGACCAATCATCCTATGAAGTTTCAACATTCTGGGTCAAGTGGTTCTCTAGTTATTGATCGGAAATGGTTTTCAATGTTCAGGCCCCTGTGACCTTGACCTTTGACGGAGTGACCCCAAAATCAATAGGGGTCATCTACTCTTCATGATCAATCATCCTATGAAGTTTCAACATTCTGGGTCAAGTGGTTCTCTTGTTATTGATTGGAAATGTTTTCAATGTTCAGGCCTCTGTGACCTTGACCTTTGACGGAGTGACCCCAAAATCAATAGGGGTCATCTACTCTTCATGACCAATCATCCTATGAAGTTTCAACATTCTGGGTCAAGTGGTTCTCTAGTTATTGATCGGAAATGGTTTTCAATGTTCAGGCCCCTGTGACCTTGACCTTTGACGGAGTGACCCCAAAAACAATAGGGGTCGTCTACTCCAGCAGCCCTACAACCCTATGAAGTTTGAAGGTTCTAGGTCAAATGGTTCTCCAGTTATTGCTCGGAAATGAAGTGTGACATATGGACGGACGGACGGACCGACAGGGCAAAAACAATATGTCTCCTAGGGGAGACATAATAACTGAGATAGTGAAAGTGCATCAAAACTTTAACCTGAAATTCTATTTAAGTGAAAAGGGGGGATAATTACCAAGGTGCGGACGCAGAAGGATGCCGACGACGGGTCAAGTAGGACAGCTCTCCATACTTCACATAGTCGAGCTAAAAAACACTGCTACTATATTTATCACATACAACAATCCAAGTAAAGGTTAATTACAAAGATACCTGGTTTATATCCCTTCTTTGGTTCTTCTTCCTCAGACAAACCATATTCTTTGTAGAATCGCTTCTTGTTTGCAACAAAACCCTGAAAATATTCAGTCAATTAAGGAAGATTTTAAGGGTCAATATGTCACCAAATCTTTTCATCACTAACATGAGCAAAATCTCTGCATAGGTTTTACTGAAGACATGTTTTGTCTTGGCTGCATTTAATGTCACACCTACACAATTACAGGTCATACGTTGACTTCCTGGCTTTTGGTGTGAAAGAAGTCCCCAGGTGCCCCTACAGGCATTGTTTCAAGTTCAGTTGGGCACCTTTGTTGAACCAACAACCATTCTCAAGCCAGCTGGAGGGCTTCCGCACTTAAAAGAATTCTACACTCTAAGCAAGGTCTGGAACCAAACACAGTGAGGGTTAAGTGATTCAAAATGAATCACCTTCATCACTGCCATAGAGGCCACATAGACCTGCTTGAGGATGTTAAGTTATGGTAAGAAATACTGAAACATGGAGTTTAAAGTCAACACCTTTTAATAATTAAGATTTAACACTTTTGTATCATTCAAAGTAAACTACGGGACAGACAAATAATACTGCAAAACATCAATTCCCAAGCAAAATCTTCAAGTTATTCAGAATTCAAGCAATCCAAATATAGAAAATATTACTGTTCAACCTAAAATAGCTTGCAAGAGCGCCTGGATATCTGAGCTATCAATGCTTAAGGAAGCAGTATTTCATTGTATAACATAACTGCCATTAAAATTTCTGAAAAATAAACAAACATGTGCTACCTGATCTGTGGGATTAAGGAGTTGTATAAACATATCAACAACCCTCTTTGCAGATTCCCGGAATGGCAATATCATTAAGACTTTGGGTCTTGTCAATCCCTGGTCCCTGTAATCTCTGCAAATGAAAGCAGTTCATTCATATTCAACTATCAATTCTCTCATCATTAGATTTTAAAGGCATACATTTTTTCCAATTTTTGCCTAAACTGCTGTTTAGGTGGGGTCTGAGATTCATTGATTTCAATAGTAATTAGAGCTGCTTTTGAGAAAAGCGCATGTCTCCCACAACTGCCTAATCATCTGAATAGTAATATATGAGCCAACCAAGCACCTAGACCTCAACTGCCTTATCAGACTTTCAGTGCTTTGATTATCAAAAAACAAGTTTCAAGGGCCATAATTCCGAAGTGCCTGGGCCAATTTGGCTAGTTATCTAACTTGGCTCAGGACTTACTGGCAAACACATTTTGTTCAAGTTTGGTGAAAATCAAGTGAGAAATGTTCGACTTAGAGTGTGGACAAGATTTGTGACAGACAGACAGACAGACACACACACACACACACACACAGACAGGAGTAAATCAATATGTCTCCCACACCACTGTGTGGTGGGAGACACATATATATAGAGAAATCTTCTTCTGTTGGTATTTGATTTCACAGTCTAATGAAAGTACAAAATACATGAAATTCCTGTACAAAAAATAATGATGTGATAGTGTATCCGTACTTACGAAAATGTAACTTTTAGTCTAGGATGTTTATTTTTACCTAAAATCAGAACTTACTCATCATTATCTAAATTCTCTCCTTTCTGTTTGATCTTTGTGTTGTGTGATATCACTCGCTTTCTTGTTCTGAAAAAAAAAGTAAAACAGATTTATTTACTTCAGTGTAATATAATACAACAATTTTCTGTAAATTTCAAGTAATTCCATACATTCTATAAAATCTACAAACCTATCTGATCTTTTTTTCGACACTGTCAATTTGATAGTATCACATTGGGCCACATAATGATATGTCTCAAAAATGCAAAGTATTGCTATGGCAAAATGAAAGTATAAATTTGACGGTAATAATACAGAACATAATCTTAGAAAAATATACATCCTTAACATTGATTACAGTATTACATTCAATCATTTCATGATAACATGCACATATTTATCAATTCCTTTTTAATAAAATTACGTGCAAAATAAGCTGAAGTAAGACATACTTTAGAACATGATTGAGAGCATGTAGACAATACACCAGCCTGATCTCCTCTCCATTGTCATGGCTTCTCTCAGAGTAAAACACATCCTGTATACAAAAATTCAAATATAGATAAATTCTCACACTCCTTTCCAACATACTATCTGCATCTGCTAAAACTATTTCCAAGTCTCTATCTGATAAGCATATTAACAGAGATGCCCTTATTAACAATTCTCAACACTGTCTGCTCTCCAAAGCAACATAATGAGCAACAAGAGCTGTCTCCATAGGATGACACATGCCCCCGATGGCACTTTGAATGAATAGTTATGGCCGATGTTAGAGTTTAGGACCTTTGACCTACGACCTGGGTCTTGCGCGCGACACGTCGTCTTACTGTGGTACACATTCATGCCCAATAATTTTAAAATCCATACATGAATGACAAAGATATGGACCGGACACGCCCATCAATGCACTATCATGAAATATGACCTTTTACGTCTAAGTGTAACCTTGACCTTTGAGCTACGGACCTGGGTCTTGCGCGCGACATGTCGTCTTACTGTGGTACACATTCATGCCAAGTTATTTGAAAATCCATCCATGGATGACAAAGATATGGACCGGACACGCTCATCAATGCACTATCATGAAAAATGACCTTTAACGTCTAAGTGTGACCTTGACCTTTGAGCTACGGACCTGGGTCTTGCGCGCGACATGTCGTCTTACTGTGGTACACATTCATGTTAAGTTATTTGAAAATCCATCCATGGATGACAAAGATATGGACCGGACACGAATGCACTATCATGAAAAATGACCTTTAACGTCTAAGTGTGACCTTGACCTTTGAGCTACGGACCTGGGTCTTGTGCGCGACCTGTCGTCTTACTGTGGTACACATTCATGCCAAGTAATTTGAAAATCCATCCATCGATGACAAAGATATGGACCGGACACGAAAATTGCGGACAGACTGACAGACCGACAGACTGTTCAAAAACTATATGCCTCCCTTCGGGGGCATTAAAACCTGAGCCATGACATGTAATACATTTAGTTTATTTCACATCATACATATATATTTACTCTACTGCAATTACACATCTACTTTGTATTACAATGCACTTTACCAGTACACACTGTCTGCAAAGATTTTAAAAGGCAGGGTGTGATTATAAATATCACCAAAATAAGTTTAAGAAGGATTAATTCAATAAACAGAAGAAAAATAACAAGAGCTCGTAGAACACGAAATGCTCCCTTGATGCATTTACTAATTGCACAAGGAACAGAAATTATTTGGTCACTGTACACAAAAGTTCTACTATTCTGGGTGAATGTGGCCTTGACCTTTGACCTACTGATCTCAAAATCAATAGTGGTCATCTGCTGGTCAGGATTAACCTCCCTATTAAGTTTCCTGATCCGAAGCCCAAGTGTTCTCAATTTATTGTCTTGAAACAGTTTAACTGTTCTGGTCACTTTGACCTATTGACCTCAAAATCAATAGGGGTCATCTGCTGGTCCTCCTATCAAGTTTCTTGATCCTAGGCCTAAGCATTCTCAAGTTATCGTCTGAAAATGGTTTAACTGTTCCGGGTCACTTTGACCTTGACCTTTGACCTACTGACCTCAAAATCATTAGGGGTCATCTGCTGGTCATGACCAACCTCCCTATCAACTTTCATGATCCTAAACACAAGCATTCTTGAGTTATCATCCGGAAATTATTTACCTGTTTCGGGTCGCTGACTTGCTGTGACCTTGACCTTTGACCTACTGACCTCAAAATCAATAGAGGCCATTTGCTGGTCATGACCAACCTCCCTATCAACTTTCATGATCCTAGGCCCAAGCGTTCTTGAGTTATCATCCAGAAACCGTTAATCTGTTCTGGGTCACTGTGACCTTGACCTTTAACCTACTGGCCGTAAAATCAATAGGGGTCATCTGCTGGTCATGATCCACCTGCCTATTAACTTTCATGATCCGAGGCTCAAGTGTTCTTGAGTTATCATCCGGAAACCAATTGGTCTACATACTGGCAGACCGACATCTGCAAAACAATATACTCCTCCTTCTTCGAAGGGGGGCATAAAAAAGTAGGGCTGTGGGTGCAGTATCCCCAATAAACATTAAGTCCTAGTACTGATTGAAAGTACATACTGTTATGCTTGCTTACGCATAGCCAGCACATTTAAAGCCAATCTTTGACAACTGCATCAGGGAGTCAACTCTTTGACTTAGTGGTTAGAGCATTGGACTAGCACCCGAACGACCTGGGGTCGAATCTCGCTACAGGCAGTTGTGATTTTTTGTCATAAAATGCTATGCTCTCTGATCTGTTACTACAAAAAAGTTGTAAGAATACCTCTAAAATGCAGATGTTCCCTACTTTACATAAACAACCTACACAGTGTTCTAAGAAAATATGTTGAATATGCCCCGGACAACAAATTCAGTAAAAAGTGAATTATAAATGAACTGGACAACAGTAAGGTACTTGTACTACTTCCAGTGTTAATGTATGATACCTGATAATTATTTATGATGGAAAACAGACTGCCTTGGAAAGCTGTTAGCTGGTCTGAAAGGGAAGAATAATTCAGCATGTAAGTTATCAAGAGCTCATTTTCATCAACATTCTAAGCAAGGCATTAAGACAATCAACACAGAGCCAAACTTTGTCAGTGTACACTGTTCATAGAAATTACTTTGGACTTTTTAGAATATTCTACTTACTGACTGTGTAGAAAAGTTATCAATTTCTAAATTTCTATTAGCTCTGTAGACACTTTTACAAACTGGCTGGTAAATAAGCTGGACGAAATTTTATAGCAATACATTATATAAATATCATATGGCAGCGTGTGCGACATAGATATTGTCAACCCAAGAGCAGAATGTCACCCGAGGCAAAATTATTATACCGAACAAAATCAATTTTATAAACAAGTTAAACCCTGACATTTTTTGGGGGTGGGGTTTCTTTCTGACAATTACTGTCACCTGAATCGTCTGTGTACACACTGAATAGTGACATCAGTAGTATAAATGTGTTCAAGGGAGGCAATCATTTCATGATTTGGCCAAAAAATTGAAGCAGTTATTTGCCCTTAAATG
The DNA here is from genome assembly GCF_021730395.1 of Mercenaria mercenaria. Classification (NCBI taxonomy): domain Eukaryota; kingdom Metazoa; phylum Mollusca; class Bivalvia; order Venerida; family Veneridae; genus Mercenaria; species Mercenaria mercenaria. Next base: position 11,139,205 of record NC_069361.1, on the reverse strand, counting down.
ACATTCATAATATCACCGCGGTCACATGACCTGACAGTCACTTTCTTTTTGTCACATGTCAAAAAGGTTGAAAATGCTTTTGATAGTCAAAATATCTCTTTCTCGGGTAATGGGATTTTACCATTGTAGACAAAAGTGAGGTATAATAATTTTTATGTAAGTATGGTTCAGGCGAAGAAAAAAATACTCTACTCTCTAAGACACATTCATTTTTCTTATTAATGAGGAATTCAAGGGGCATAACTTTGGAGATACTAATCTGAACTGGTTAATGAACTCAGCCTAGGTTTTATATAGAGAAACTCAGACAAATGCTGTAAAAATATGATTTACTTCCAAGAGAACATATACAAATAATTGAGCTGAACGTGTCAAGTTTTGCAATAAATGATAATTTAAGGGTTTTTACTCCAATAGAACCAAACAGATGGTAATCAAATTGGGCCGATATACTATACTCATAAACTAAGTTCGTGGAACACTGGGTAATTGACTGCTCAAGTTTTGATGTGATCAGTATTTGCAAATTTAAGTAACTCAAGACTACTTGAACTATGCTGCTGGTTGTTGAATTTTGCCATGACATTATGCAAGCAAACATTCTGATCAAGTCTGGTACACATTAGATAGAAACAAATCAAGTCAGAGATTAAATCAAGGGCAATAACTCCAGCGTTTGACACTAACGGTGTCCCGGGATCCCGAGGACACCAAAAATCCGCAAGGGATCCTAAAGTTCACAATTTCGGTGTTCTGTCGGGACTCTTGATTTTCAGATAAAATATGATTCTAAAAAACTGAAATTCCCCAGTCTTGTTCGCTCAAACATCGGTCTTTTGCTAAGCCAGGGCGTTCTGTTGACCCGAGGTCCCGGGTTTTGACCCGCGAAAATCGAGAAAAACTCGTATTTTACCCGCATAAATTATGGCATGTGCGTCGGCTTCACTCGCGAAAATTTACTTAGATGCGTTCCAAGTTCGATAGTTCTGCCCCCTGTCAATCAAAATCCCAGTGAATTTCAATATTGTTAGCTGGCACAAGCGGAAATATGGCAGTAGGCGGAGCGTCGTATGTAAATTAGCTACCGACAGATGTCAGTCACGCCACGCGCCAAATGACACATGCTTATCTCGCGGTTTGTATTTAGTACAATATGCCTTGTCATTATCAAAGGTGTTTATTGATCAATGTTTACAAGTTAATTGATAAACAATGCAGCCTTAGATTATAGTGTTTGTACCATTATTTTGTGTGCTCGATACGATTACATGAGCCGGTCGGCCGTTACGGTCTATAACAAATTTATTATCATTGCCGAGGCTTTGTTTGGGCAAAACAAATTAAATAAGCAGAAATTATACGTGGTATGATGAGAAAATAAAGTTAAAACAGTTATCTTTTCAAGAACTTTAACTGTTACTTTTGTTTTTCGTATTTGTCACTCGTTTTCTAGACCGACATTTTCGAACATTTTTATCATTTCTTACAAGATTTTTCTAGTACAAACTAAAATAAAAAGCCAATAAAACATCTGCATTTACGAAAAATATGATCACTGTTGCCAAAGCAGCTCTTATTTAGAAAAATTTGCTGATAATAAAAGCATGCAAACACTAAACCCCACCCACTTTTAGGCAGTGTGCAAAATAAAACTAAAATATGAAATGTTTAAGAAAATCTGTTATGACCAATGTACTAGTTTTAGATAAAGTCTGTGGGAGTTGCATTAATAAGGTCTAAAAAACCTTTGTATCTGGTAACATGCTAAAAAAATTAGGGTAGGTAGGTCGGAACATTTTTTTTTTTGATTTTTTTTTTTATTTAAGAGAGACTTTTCGGAATTTTTTTTATGTAAAAAAAAAATGATTACAAATAAGGGGGTTATAAGGGGGATTGAACTAGGCGGCATACATTTAGACGAACTACAACAAATGGCAGAGGAGTGCGATGGTAGTGAAGATGAGGGGGAAGAGGACTTGGACAGAAATGACATTATTCTTTTACAGCAAAAGTCATACAAGCTATTGTTGTCATTGATGTAAAATGGAAATAAAGTGGAAATAAAATACATGTAGTACTGTTAACAGTTGTGTTTGTTAGATTTTAGTTTTTTTCATGTTCTTACCACATTTTGTTATCAGGGACTCCTAATTTTCAGCAGGGATTCCTAAATTTCCCAGCAGGTATTCCTTTAGGATACCTGGCAAAAAAGTTAGTGTCGAACGCTGAACTCAAGCCAATGTGATGATCTAGCTGGTTATAAAACTTGTCAATAAACATTCTGCACAGGTATAATGAACACTAGCTGGTCTATGTTTTACAAATGTTGATCTCTCTTCAATAAATCAGCAGACTTGGAATCATGAAATAAATGTTACAGAAACAGAGATATAGAAGCAAAGATATCTTACCTGACTTTACATTGCACATTTTCCTGTTTGCTGCTGGTAAATTGGTTACCAAGGACTCTTTTACCTAAAATATTAAATCATCATGTCACAGGCTACTACTATACCAAATACAGGGTGTTTCTGCTTTAAACTAATAAATGTATTAATTTGAATGTGGCAACTCACAATCCAAGAACTATGGCTGCAGGAAAATATACTTCTCAAATATCAACAAGAGGGCCAAGATGGCCCTAGGTCGCTCACCTAAGAAACACTCCATAACAGTGTAAAACATGTTTGACCTAGTGATTTCATGGAAACAAATATTCTGACCAATTTTCATTAAGATTGGACCAAAAAATTGGTCTCTTGCGATAAAACAAGCATTTTCTCAGATATGACCTAGTTTTTGACCCTAGATGACCCATGTTCAAACTCGACCTAGATTTTATCAAGGCAATCATTCTGACCAAAATTCATGAAGGTCAACTGAAAAATACAGCCTCTATCACATACAGAAGTTTTTTCTTTGATTTGACCAAGTGACCTAGTTTTTGACCTCAGATGACCCATATTCAAATTCGACCTAGATTTCATTAAAGGCCTAGATTCACTACTATATAAGTGTACCCCCCCAAATCCAATATACAACTCCCATCTTATCAGCTGCTTATCAGCGATTATGTAATAGCAACTGATTAGAGGGCAATTAACACAGCAGGGACCCCAACTAGACCATGAAGATGTGTGCAGTGGAGTTGAAAGAAATTATTTTTTCTTCGGTAAATATGGAATGATAATAATAATAATAATTATTTTGATATTATGTAGATGATAATAACTATTACTTTAATGTTATAATAATGATAATAATAATAATAATAAAATAATCATAATTATTATTATTATTAACATTATTATTATTATTATATTATCATTAGGATATTGTTATCATTATTATTATTATTATATTACATATAGGATGATAAAAGATAACAGTAATAATACTGAAAATAATAATGATAATAAAACACAAGTATAGTGAAAAGTTCCTGAGTTCTTGGTGCTGACAAACAATATTTTTCGATTCGGAAATTAATTTTCATGTATTCATGTTATCAACATTATTTGAATATAAAGTTATTGTGTTCCATCTATATTCAATTTTCATTTTCAGTATGGTTGCAAAAAGGGACCTTTTTCATGCTTTGCTTTGTAACTTTGAAATTCACATTCTGTTTTCAATTTAGACAAATGTTATTTACAGTATTCTGCAAGCTTTAGATGAGTGAAAGTCAAATTTTTCAGAAATATAACAATTCTCCAGACAGAATTTGAAAAAATAAAAACTTGCATGTTTCTTTAAGTTTCTGATTATCTCATTATTGTGAAAATAAGTTTCTGATTATTTTATTATTGTGTTTGATCAACAAATATTTTTCTTTACATAGAAATGTCAAAAAAAAATTAATAACTTTAAAAGTTATCAATTATTATAGAATTACTTTGTTTCCCCTTCTCACTAATAGATACACTTGTCAGGTAGACTGACTCTCCAATAAACAATGACCCTTGTTTATTGGAGCCATACTGTGATGGTCATTAGCCCCCAACTGTGCCGGTGAAGACAAAAATCCCTTGGCCAACTGCCAAAATCTAGGCCTTTAAGGCAATCAACCTGACCAAATTTCATAAATATCAACTGAAAAAAACAGTCTCTATCGCATACACAAGATTTTTCTTTAATTTGACCTAGTGACCTAGTTTTTGACCTCAGATAACCCATATTCAAAACTGACCTAGTTTTCATCAAGGCAATCACTCTGACCAAATTTCATGAAGATCAATTGAAAAATACATCCTCTATTGCATACACAATGTTTTTCTTCGATTTGACCTAGTGGCCTAGTTTTTGACCCCAGATGACCCATTTTCGAAATCAGCCTAGATTTAATCAAGGTAATCATTCTGGCTAAATTTCATGAAGATCAGTTGAAAAATACAGCCTCTATTGCATACACAAGGTTTTTCTTTGATTTGACCTAGTGACCTAGTTTTTGACCCCAGATGACCCATTTTCGAACTTGGTCTAAATTTCATCAAGGCAATCATTCTGACCAAAATTCATGAAGATCAATTGAAAAATACAGCCTCTATCGCATACACAAGGTTTTTACGTGATATGACCTAGTGACCTAGTTTTTGACCCCAGATGACCCATTTTCGAACTTGGCCTAGATTTCATCAAGGTAATCATTCTGACCAAAATTCATGAAGATCAATTGAAAAATACCGCCTCTATCGCATACACAAGGTTTTTCTTTGATTTGACCAAGTGACCTAGTTTTTGACCCGAGATGACCCATTTTCACACTCGGCCTAGATTTCATCAAGGCAATCATTCTGACCAAAATTCATGAAGATCAATTGAAAAATACAGCCTCTATCGCATACACAAGGTTTTTCTTTGATTTGACCTAGTGACCTAGTTTTTGACCCCAGATGACCCATTTTCGAACTCGGCCTAGATTTCATCAAGGTTATCATTCTGACCAATATTCATGAAGAAGAATTGAAAAATACAGCCTCTATCGCATACACAAGGTTTTTCTTTGATTTGACCTAGTGACCTAGTTTTTGACCCGAGATGACCCATTTTCAAACTCGGCTTAGATTTTATCAAGGTAATCATTCTGACCAATATTCATGAAGATTAATTAAAAAATACCACCTCTATCGCATACACAAGGTTTTTCTTTGATTTGACCTAGTGACCTAGTTTTTGACCCGAGATGACCCATTTTCGAACTCGGCCTAGATTTCATCAAAGTTATCATTCTGACCAATATTCATGAAGATTAAATGAAAAATACAGTCTCTATCGCATACACAAGGTTTTTCTTTGATTTGACCTAGTGACCTAGTTTTTGACCCGAGATGACCCATTTTCAAACTCGGCCTAGATTTCATCAAGGTTATCATTCTGACCAATATTCATGAAGATTAATTGAAAAATACAGCCTCTATCGCATACACAAGCTAAATGTTGACAGACGATGGACGACAGATGACAGACGCCGGACATCGAGCGATCAGAAAAACTCACCTGAGCATTGAGAACTGGAATGTCTTATACAGGGTGAACATGTCAAATACTTTGAACAGCTGATTTACTGGTGTTAAATACCTGTGTAACCTGTTTATTGTTGTGTAATTGTCAGGTAACCATCCTGAATCTTAGAAAACCTATCGAAAAGTATAAATACAATCATTACCTGACAACAGTAACCATTTATATTTCTCAATTTAGCCAGTATTTGGAATACTTAAATTTATCACATTTTTGACATTGTGGGAGTGAAATAAAGCAATTACATGATTTCTGTATTGTACTTGTGTAACAACACTCTGACACTGACCTCTTTTTAATTATAGATGTTGGAAGAAGTGACTTAGTCTAAATAGGAAAAGAAAGAAGAAATTTTCATAGGAAAAGTTAACATGTGATAGAAAGAAAATTAATGTTTTTCCACAGTGAATTCACAAAACTTCTCCAATAAAATTCATTAAAAGCTTGTGTAATAAATTCAATATGAAAAGACAATCTCTATGTACTATACAAGCTACAAATGGGAACAAATACACTGTCTCTGCTGAGTACATACATGTAAGTTAGCCAAGTCTTTCTCCTTTCTGTGTGAGATTTTCTGTTTAAGCTGATCAATGGACCATTTGTAAAATGCTTGCCCAACACCAGGTACCTGAAAAAAAACCACTACTGAAACATGGAAATGTCCACTGGGACAAGAAAATATGTTCTGGGATTACAGACCTTTACAATAATAACCAACAAAGCCCTTTCAATCTTTTCAAAAAAGCCTGGTTTAATTATAAAAGACGTTGATATATCATGCTGACAACATTCATAGCAAAATAACTGAAAAAAATCTTCACATTCTATATAATTTTTCATTTTTTGACATAGACATTGTTATAACCTATTACATGTACAAGCACTGGAAAAAAATCATTCTTATGCTTTACAAAGGCTGTATTTCTATATCAAGCAGTGCAAACAAATACTAGATTCTTTACCTTTACTTCTTTCCTAATACATAAAGCACACAGGTAATCTACCTTGACTTCTTCCCTAATACAAGCAGTAAATATGATTTCTACCCAAGTACAAGCAGAACAAGCAGAAAATCAACATTGACTTCTTCTTTATCAAAAATGATAATCTCCCTCTATTTCTTCCCAATCACAAGTAGAAGAAACTGATAGTATGCCTCACTTTCTTCTTTATTACATTTAATAGACAATCTACCTTGATTACTTCCTTATGACAAGATTTACATCCAGCTAATTCTTCTACAACTTTCTCTTCCAGATCTCTCTCAAAATGTACAATAAATGGATCTGAAATGTCAACAATCATACTGTATATTGTAAGTAACTTACATCTTGATGTTATAATTACATAAAACATCACTTCTTACATAAAACTTGTATGATATAAAATTTCCTCTTTTGCTCTATTTTTCACTTAGTGTTACGTAAAATGTACTACAAGAAAAACTTTACACTATTACAGCTAGTTGTTCACAGCTGGGATGGAAACAACTGGCATAGAGATACTGTGATACTATTCTTGAAGATTAATTTTCCTTGAAACAAAATGAAACAAAGGGTTGAAGGAAGGATTTGAATTAGTGATCTTTAACCTAAAATATCTGTTGTTTCTTTTGTTTTAATCAAAACTTTTTTTATGAATATACAAAAGCAATATCTTGAAGTATCTTGGACTGGCAACTTTTTTCAAAATGACATAAGTTTCTCAATTCAAATTAAAACTGGTTAAGAAAGGTGTGATTGTCTGTTCAAGATTAAATGGCTGGTAAATATCGGCAATTAGTGTGACACCTCATTTCAGTTTTGTTAACAGTTTGATCTCAGTTAAAGATAATACGCGATCTAGGTATTATACTATTTATTATTTCTGATATTTCTTTCTTCAGAATACTGATTATATTTACATAAAATTAATTTTAATTATAAGATAACCACTCTTATCTCTTACAGAACATTATGACAATATTAGTTTTTAGCCTTGACAATTTTTACTGCGGGGAGTAGTTTCTCCTTACTGAAATGGCAAAATATCATAAACAAGGCAGTCTGAAAGACAGCTAAATCCCCTGCCACTGCTATGGATAGTGAAAGGGTAAACCTTTGATTTTAGCTGTGACCTTGACCTTGAACTGACATGGCGGACTCATGAATTCTGCACAACGTCTTTATGAGGTGATCATTGGACCCAAGTTTGATGAAAATCCTTCAAGGGGTTTAGGAGATACAGAGTGGACACAAAATGGAAGGCTCAAACCTTCGACCCTTAGTTGTGACCTTGACCTTGCGCTGGCATGGTTGACTCATAATTTTTGCACAACGTTTTGATGAGGTAATCATTTTACCCAAGTATTATAAAATTTCTTCAAGGGGTTTAGGAGATATAGCGCGGAAACGAAATGGAAGGCTCAAACCTTTGACCTTCAGCTGTGACCTTGACCTTGAGCTGACATGGCTGACTCATAAGTTCGCACATTGCCTTGATGAGGTGATCGTTTGACCCAAGTTTGATGAAAATCCTTGAAGGAGTTTAGGAGATATAGAGCAGACACAAAATGGAAGACTCAAACCTTTGACCCTAAGTTGTGACCTTGACCTTGAGCCGGCATGACTGACTCATGGGTTCTGCATATCGTCTTGATGAGGTGATCATTGGACCCAAGTTTGATAAAATTCCTTCAAGTGGTTTAGGAGATATAGAGCGGACACAAAATGGAAGGCTCAAACCTTTGACCTTGAGTTGTGACCTTGACCTTGAGCCCAAAAGGCTGACCCATGGGTTCTGCACATCGTCTTGATGAGGTGATCATTTGACCCAAGTTTCATGAAAATCCTTCAAGGAGTTTAGAAGATATAGAGCGGACACAAAATGGAAGGCTCAAAACCTTTGACCCTAAGTTGTGACCTTGACCTTGAGCTGGCATGGCTGACTCATGGGTTCTGCACATCGTCTTGATGAGGTGATCTGACAAAAGTTTTATAAAATTCCTTCAAGGGGTTTATGAGATATAGAGCGGACACAAAATGGCAGGCTCAAACCTTTGACCTTGAGTTGTGACTCATGGGTTGTGCACATCGTCTTGATGAGGTGATCATTTGACCCAAGTTTCATGAAAATCCTTCAAGGGGTTTAAGAGATATGGACCAGACACGATTTTGTTACGGATGGAAGGACAGACGGACGGAAGGACGGACGCAGACCATTCCTATAATCCCTCCGCCACGGCGGGGGATTAACAAACTTGTTTTAAGTTGGGAAATCGTCTAAACACGTGTATACTATACACCAACAATTTGCAGATGAGCTGCGGGGTTTGAAAAACTGCGCATTATACACGGGTATGTGCTGGCAGACATTTTGAGCCCAAGAATATACTATCAACCAAGGTGACAACAAGAGTGCCAGAATGTCACAATATACGCCCGTCACAGCAAATTTCTTTACACTAGCACCTGTATTTTTTTTTTAGAAATTATTGTAATTCTTTTATTTTTTTAAGTCCACAAAAAAAATCCTACCAGGTAGAGATACCTTAAAATACACCCAAAATTTGAAAGTAACATCAATGTTGTACCACAGAAAAGTGGTCTTGGCTTTTCCCTACGGTCAATTATAAAAAAGTTACAATGTAAGTTATTTATAGTAACAACTAAGGGAAGTTAATCTTTAAAGAGAAAAAAAAAAAATAAAAAAAAAAAATAAAAAAAACAAGAGGGCCATGATGGCCCTATATCGCTCACCTGTTATCATTGCACTTGAGGACAAGAAGGTTCTCAGTAAAAATATTTAAGTCCAAAGGACAGGAACAACAAAGGGAAGTAATTTAACCAAAAAGAAAATAAAATTCTTACAAGGTACAGATATGTCAAAATGCACCTAAAAATTGGAGGTACCATCCATGTTGTTCCACAGAAAAGTGGTCTCAGTTTTTCCCTACGGCCAATAATAAAAAAGTTACTAAAAATAAGCTATTTATAGTAACGTAAAAGGGAAGTAATTAAAAAAAAAACAGATTGTAAGTGAACAAAAGAAGGCTCTGCCAAATAAATCTGTTGACATAAATGAAATTTCAGATCAGTATCTTCATTAGTTACAGAGATATACCCATTTTAATTTGAAATAAAGGGAGGTAATTTAACATAAAATCAGTCCATAGTTATCTACCCTGATTGTCTCAGTCCAACTAATGACAATAATGAAATTTCAATTAAGACCTATAAGTACTTACTGATATAAATCCATTTTGATTACAATCAGGGGAGGTAATCAGATATAAAGTAACTTTGGAACCTACGATTGGATCTGATTTGTCATAGAATCTAAGGTTTATTGTTGTTGAATATATTTTGGAAGTTTGTATCAAATAAAACCATAAATGAAGTCTCTATATGGCTGCAAAAGCCAAAATAGCCAATTTTGGACCTTTAAGGGGCCATAACTCTGGAACCCATGATGGAATTTGGCCAGTTGAAGAAAAGAAGCAAGACCTTGTGGTGATACAAGTTGTGTGCAAGTTTGGTTAAAATCAAATCATAAAAGAAGCTGCTATTGTGCAGACAATGTCAAAATAGCTTATTTTGGCCCTTTCAGGGGCCATAACTCTGGAATCCATTAAGGGATCTAGCCGGTTCAAGAAAGGAAGTGAGATCTTATGGTGACACAAGTTTTGTGCAAGTTTGATTAAATTCAAATCATAAATGAAGCTGCAATTGTGCAGACAAGGTCAAAATAGCTAATTTTGGCCCTTTCAGGGGCCATAACTCTAGAACCCATAAAGGAATCTCGCCAGTTCAAGAAAGGAACCAAGATCTTATGGTGATTCAAGTTGTGTGCAAGTTTGGTTAAAATAAAATCATAAATGAAGCTGCTATTGTGCAGACAAGGTCAAAATAGCTAATTCTGGCCCTTTCAGGGGCCATAACTCTGGAATCTGGCCAGTTCAAGAAAGGAACCAAGATCTTATGGTGATACAAGTTGTGTGCCAGTTTGGTAAAAATCAAATCTTAAATAAAGCTGCTATTGTGCAGACAAGGTCAAAATAGCTAATTTGGGCCCTTTCAGGGGCCATAACTCTGAAACCCATAATGGGATCTGGCCAGTTCAAGAAACGAACCGAGATCTTATGGTGATACAAGTTGTGTGCAAGTTTGGTTAAAATAAAATCATAAATGAAATCACTATCATGCAGACAAGAAATTGTTGACGCACGCACGGACGGACGCAAAGACGACGGACGATGGACGAAGGGTGATCACAAAAGCTCACCTTGTCACTATGTGACAGGTGAGGTAAAAATAAAAAATTACAAGTCCATACAAAAATCCTTACCAGGTAGAGATAGCTCAAAATACACCTCAGAATTGGATGTAACATGCATGTTGTACTACAGAAAAGTTGTCTCGATTTTTCCCTACAACTTGTAATGAAAAAGTTACAATATAAGCTATTTATAGTAACAGCAAAGGGAAGTAATTCAAAAGAAGGGACCAGTGCATGACACTCCGTCTCATGATGGTGTACAATTGTGCCAAGTTACATCAAAATCCCCCCATGCATGAAGAAGAAATGCTTCGGACAAAGTCATTCTTGTATCTGACCTTTGGTCTCTAAGTGTGACCTTGACCTTAGACCTAGGGACCTGGTTCTTGCGCATGACACTCTGTCTCATGCTTGTGAACATTTGTGCCAAGTTGTATCAAAATCCCTCATTGCATGAAGAAGAAATGCTCCAGACAAAGTTTTCATTCTTGTATCCTTGACCTCTAAGTGTGACCTTGACCTTACCCCTAGGGACCTGGTTCTTGCGCATGACACTCCATCTCATGATGGTGAACAATTGTGCCAAGGTACAACAAAGTCCTTTCATGCATAAAGAAGATATGCTCCGGACAAAGTTTTCATTCTTGTATCATTTGACCTCTAAGTGTGACCTTGACCTTAAACCTAGGGACCTGGTTCTTGCGAATGACACTCTGTCTCATTATGGTGAACAACTGTGCCAAGCTACATCAAAATCCTTCCATGCATGAAGATATGCTCCTGACAAAGTCATTCTTGAATTTTTCATTTTTGTATCCTTTGGCCTCTGTGACCTTGACCTTAGACCTAGGGACCTGGTTTTTGCGCATGACACTCCGTCTCATGATGATGAATAACTGTGCCAACTTTCATCAAAATCCCTCCATGCATGAAGATATGCTCCGGACAAAGTCATTCTTGAATTTGACCTTTGACCTCTAAGTGTGACCTTGACCTTACGCCTAGGGACCTGGTTCTTGCGCATGACACTCCGTCTCATGATGGTGAACAACTGTGCCAAGTTTCATCAAAATCCCTCCATGCATGTAGAAGATATGCTCCAGACAAGGTCTGTGGACGCCGCCCGCCCGCCCATCCGCCCGCCAGGGGCGTTCCCATAATACGTCCCGTTTTTCAAACGGGCGTATAATAAACAAGAGCACCGCCGTGCGGGTGCTGACGCTCATCTGATTTTTTTTGTGTAATAGAAATATTGTCCTACCCACGATTTTCTAAGTACAAAATGGGCCATCATTCTTGCAAAAAGCAGGATAGAGTTATGTTTCTTGATGTACAGTGTCCACTTATGATGGTGAAAAACTGTTGCAAGTTTTAAAGCAATAGCTTTGATAGTTTATGAGAAAAGTCAACTTAAACATAATACTCAACCAAGAAAATGATTTTCTAAGTCCAAAAGGGGCAATAATTATTGCAAAAAGCAGGATGGAGTTATGATGCTTGCTATACAGGGTCAGCTTATGATGGTGAACAAGTGTTGCAAGTTTCAAAGCAATAGCTTTGATAGTTTAAGAGAAAAAGTTGACCTAAACATAAAACTTAACCAAGAAATCTGATATTTTCTAAGTCCAAAAGGGGCCATAAATCTTGCAAAAAGCAGGATGGAGTTATGTTTCTTGCTGTACAGGGTCAGCTTATGATGGTGAACAAGTGTTGCAAGTTTTAAAGCAATAGCTATGATAGTTTAGGATAAAAGCTGACCTAAACATAAAACTTAACCAAGAAAACTGATTTTCTAAGTCCAAAAGGGGAAATAATTCTTGCAAAAAGCAAGATGGAGTTATGTTTCTTGATGTACAGGGTCTGCTTATGATGGTGAACAAGTATTCCAAGTTTCAAAGCAATAGCTTTGATAGTTTAGGAGAAAAGTTTACCTAAACATAAAACTTAACCAAGAAATCTCATATTTTCTAAGTACAAAAGGGGCCATAAATCTTGCAAAAAGCAAGATGGAGTTATGTTTCTTGCTATACAGGGTCAGCTTATGATGGTGAACAAGTATTCCAAGTTTCAAAGCAATAGCTTTGATAGTTTAGGAGAAAAGCTGACCTAAACATAAAACTTAACCAGGCAACGCCGACGCAGACGCCGACGCCGACACCGACGCCGACAACCGCTCAAGTGATGACAATAACTCATCATTTTTTTTCAAAAAATCAGATGAGCTAAAAATGGATAAACAACTAAGACAAATATTATATAAATATTTCATAATCTTTTCTTAACAACTCTGACATGAACAGATATACCTACCACTTTCTTGTAAAGTATTATCAAGTTCATCATCATCAAAATCTGCCACTACCTCTGTTATATCATCACTTTCATCACTGTCTAATTCATCATTATCACTGTCATCATTACTATCATTATCCTCCTCATCATCAACAGCATCATCTTCATCACCAGCATTATGTTTGCTTGTATCAACATTGTCTCCTTCAACATCAGAATTAGAGTTTGACTGAAATCAAAAGTATTATTATTAAATTTATATTTATACTCCTTTCCATCGGTCTAGATGTAGTCACATGATCAATGATAACAAGAGCTGTCTCCATAGGATGACACATGCCCCCGATGGCACTTTGAATGAATAGTTATGGCCGATGTTAGAGTTTAGGACCTTTGACCTACGGACCTGGGTCTTGCGCGGGACACGTCGTCTTACTGTGGTACACATTCATGCTAAGTTATTTGAAAATCCATCCATGGATGACAAAGATATGGAACGGACACGAATGCACTATCATGAAAAATGACCTTTAACATCTAAGTGTGACCTTGACCTTTGAGCTACGGACCTGGGTCTTGCGCGCGACACATCGTCTTACTGTGGTACACATTCATGCCAAGTTATTTGAAAATCCATCCATCGATGACAAAGATATGAAACGGACATGAAAATTGCGAACAGACCGACAGACTGACAGACGGTTCAAAAACTATATGCCTCCCTTCGGGGCATAAAAAGTCGTATTGACTCGAAGTCGGGGCCAAAAACACATACTGACATCCAGCTGTGACGTCATCACGGTTTGACGTCAAAACAATGCGACGTCGTACACAATTTACCACCAAAAAATTACCAAAGGCTACAGATACTTGTATTTAAAGTTTATACTTATGACTAGGTTTGATTTAATAATAAAACAATTGTTGCCTTTTAAATACGGTCGATATATGGATTTATTGACCTGATAAATCCACATATCGACCTCACCAAACGGCAATAATTGTATATTATAATATTACTGACTGCATAATTATTTTATAAAACATTATAACTTATTCTGTGTATATAGTTTTAACATACATTATGTAGCTGACGTTTAGTAAAAGTAACATAAAATTAGTATCAACAGAAAATTTTCAATAATGCTAAGAAAGCTGTATTTATCTTTTTTATATTATCTAATTAACAAAATAATATATACAGTTTGAAAAATTTCATTGTATAATAATTATGAAATGGCTGATGGATATTAAATCATAATAATTCTATCTACAGCAGAAAGAATGTGATTCCATGGATGAATGATAACCTCTGTGATAAAACTAGATTGTTTTTCATGAAAGACGAATGTGTCCCACTTATCAAGCAGAAATTGTAAAATGATATTAATTAAGGGCAATAACTGCAGGAAAAATCTCTGAACCATAACATTCCAGCAATATATTAGGCTTGGCAGTTACCACTCCTGTGAAGTGGTTACTCCTGTGGAATTCTAACAAGTAGCCGAGATCACAGAATTCAACAAATCAAGGGTCATGAAAATAATTTAATCAGAACATGACAATAATATGTATAACTAATCTTCACACTAATCACTTGTGAGGTTTTGTGACATTCAGCCTAATCATGCCGATAATATGTATAAATAAACTAGAAAATGCTTTTGTAAAAAAGCGCATGTCTCCCCCAATGCAAAGTCCTATAGGCAAGAAGTCAATAGGGGTCAGGAGCGAAAGTCAAAGAGACACTGATGGTTGGCTGCAATAGGGATCATCTACTTGGCATGTCCAGTCATCCCGCTAAATTTCAACACTCTTGGCCTAGTGGTTCTCAAGTCACTGTTCAGGCTCCTGTGACCTTGACCTTTGATCAAGTGACCTCAAAATAAATAGGGGTCATCTACTCTGCATGTCCAATCATCCTATTAAGTTTCAACATTGTAGGTCAAGTGGTTCTCAAGTTATTTCCAAAAAATGATTTTACATATACAGGCCACTGTGACTTTGACCTTTAATAGACTGACCCCAAAATCAATAGGGGTCATCTACTCTGCATGTTCAATCATCCTATGAAGTTTCAACATTCTGGGTCAAGTGGTTCTCAAGTTATTAATCGGAACTGGTTATCGATGTTCAGGCCCCTGTGACCTTGACCTTAAACGGAGTGACCCCAAAAACAATAGGGGTCATTTACTCTGCATGAACAATCATCCTATGAAGTTTCAACATTCTGGGTCGAGAGGTTCTCAAGTTATTGATTGGAAATGGCTTTCCATGTTCAGGCCCCTGTGGCCTTGACCTTTAACAGAGTGACCCTGAAATCGTTAGGGGTCATCTACTCTGCATGACCAATCATCCTATGAAGTTTCATCATTCTGGGTCAAGTGGTTCTCAAGTAACTGACCGGAAATGGTTTTCAATGTTCGGGCCCCTGTGACCTTGACCTTTAATGGAGTGGCCCCAAAATCGATAGGGGTCATCTACTTTGCATGAACGATCATCCTATGAAGTTTCAACATTCTGGGTCAAGTGGTTCTCTAGTTATTGATCAGAAATGGTTTTCCATGTTCAGGCCCCTGTGACCTTGACCTTTGACGAAGTGACCCCAAAATCGATAGGGGTCATCTACTCTTCATGACCAATCATCCTATGAAGTTTCAACATTCTGGGTCAAGTGGTTCTCTAGTTATTGATCGGAAATGGTTTTCAATGTTCAGGCCCCTGTGACCTTGACCTTTGACGGAGTGACCCCAAAATCAATAGGGGTCATCTACTCTTCATGACCAATCATCATATGAAGTTTCAACATTCTGGGTCAAGTGGTTCTCTAGTTATTGATCGGAAATGGTTTTCAATGTTCAGGCCCCTGTGACCTTGACCTTTGACGGAGTGACCCCAAAAACAATAGGGGTCGTCTACTCCAGCAGCCCTACAACCCTATGAAGTTTGAAGGTTCCAGGTCAAATGGTTCTCCAGTTATTGCTCGGAAATGAAGTGTGACGTACGGACAGACGGACGGACAGGGCAAAAACAATATGTCTCCTGGGGGAGACATAATAAGACTTGGCAATGAAAACTCCTGTCAGGTTTGGAGAAAATCTGCCCAATGGTGTAAGAGAAGTTGCAAAAATATCACAAAATTTGATAAAAATTAGGTCCATAACTATCCTGGAAATCAATGGACCGGAACATGCTGATAATATGCATAATAAGACTTGACAAAGACTTGGCACTGATCAGTGCCAGGCCTTACTGTGCATATTTTTGACATTTTCCAGATTTTGATGATTTTGAGTTATCAGAGTTTATGGCTCTGATTTGGTTGAAATATAGTGGCTAATACTGTGACATATCTGCTAGCATATACTAGATGCCCACGGGCAACATGTCGTGCCCGCCAGCTGTCAAAATGACTAGGCGTTGCACATGACACCCTGTCTCATTGGGGCAAACATTTATGCCAAATAAAAAATGATTGCAAAAAGTTACAATATTTATTAAGTTATTTATAGTCACAACAAAGGGAAGTAAATCTTTAAAAAAAATCTAAGTCCACACAAAAATCCTTACCAGAAGAGATAGGTCAAAATACACCTCACAATTGAATGTAACATGCATTTTGTACTACAGAAAAGTGGTCTTGATTTTTCCCTACAACCAGTAATAAAAAAGTTACAATATAAGCTATTTATAGTAACAACAAAGGGAAGTAATTCTAGGTTCTTGCACATGACACTTCGTCTCATGATGGTGAACAATTGTGCCAAGTTACATAAAAATCCCTCCATGCATGAAAAAGAAATGCTCAGGACAAAGTCATTCTTGTATGTGACCTTTGTCCTCTAAGTGTGACCTTGACCTTAGACCTAGGGTCCTGGTTCTTGCGCATGATACTCCATCACATGGTTGTGAATATTTGTGCCAAGTTACATCAAAATCCCTCCATGCATGAAGAAGATATGCTCCGGACAGTCATAATTGAATTTAACCTTTGACCTCCAAGTGTGACCTTGACCTTTGAGATAGAACCTGCAGTTAGCGCATGACACTCTGTCTCACTGAGTTAACATTCATGCCAAATATAAACGAGATTGCTCCATGCATGTCAAAGTTATGGTCCGCACAAACAAATCTGGACGCACGCACGGATGCACACACATATACCGAACAGCCATTTGGACAACTGTATTCGCTTCTGAAAGCGGGCTCGACAAAAACTATTCAATAACTCCAGCATATTTGGCATTGGAGGATCAGAAAGAGCAGTTTGCAATAATATAAGGGAAATAACTTTGGTGTACCGGTAAATGTGTTTCCTTCCAAATTTTCTATCTAAACCCTGTAATCATTACCCATATAAGGCAGCAAATGGACTAAACATGTAGTTTTAATAAACTGAAGTGCAATAACTCGGGTCACACTAATCTGATTTTCAAAATATTTGCATACTACTCTCTGAGTGGATACAGATATCAACTTAAGCTTTGGAAGAACAAGCAGACAGATAGACGGACAAACCCAAAACTACATTCCTCTGCTTATCTTGGAGGATAAATATAATTTGAATTATTAAGTGATATTTACCTCCTCTTCCTTATCATCATTAATTTCCTTGTCTGAATCATCTCCACTTTTAGCATCATTGTCACTATCGCTTTCTTCTTCAGAGTCTGACAAACAAAAATCACTGCACTATGGTACTTTTAGTGGTTCATGAGAAGTTGTTAAAAGATTTTTTCTATGTTTTAGCTTTGATGGCTCCTATTATGGGGAAGCATCTTAACAAAATAAAGAGAGATCTATGCAAGGATGTTATGGAACATGTTTGAAGATTCATTAAACGTGCATTTTGTAGAAGTAATATGAAGGTTTTTCTAGTTTTAGTTTCAGTGGCCCCTGAGCAGGGCCATGCCAGGATACAAACAGGCCAAGTCTGATGAAGATCCATGAAACAGTTTATAAGAAGTTATTTGAGTTTTTTTTCTATTTCTAACACTGGTGGCCCCTGAAAAGGGTCAAATTGACTCATTTTAATAAATCTAAGAGCATAACACAAACCAAGTTTGATGAGGATTTATAAAACGATTCCTGACAAGCAGCTGCTGAACTTATTTTCATCTTTAGCTCTAACAGCCTCTAAAAAGGGGTACCATTTGAAAAAACATCAGAGAAAATCATACAAGGATGCTACATAACAAGTTTGGTGAGCATTCATCAAGTGGTTCATGAGAAGTAGTTTAAAGGAGTTTTTTTCTATTTTTAGCTCTGGAACAGAACCAGCAAGTTGTAAGAGGTTCATGCCAGGATCCTACAGATGGAAAGTTGATAAAACAAGGAGGATACAAACCCACACTTGGCAAATATCCATCAAGTTCCTTTAGCCTTATGAGAAGAAATAATTTAAAGGCTTTTCTATTTTTAGCTCTGGTGGCCCTCCACTATGTGCAACAATTTCAAGAAAGTTGGGAGATGTCCATGCAGGAGTTTGCAGACCACATCTGGTGAAGGCCCATCATATGGTTAACAAGAGCTGTCACTAATGGTGACAATGCCCCCACAGCACCTTGACCTTTGACCTGGTGACCCCAAAGTCAGTAGGGGTGGTGTACTCAATAAGTACTATCAGCTTGTGAAGTTTGAAGGTCCTGGGTGCAGTGGTTCGAGAGTAAAGTGCTTTCATGCAAAAAGTTAACATTGGCCCCTGTGACCTTGACCTTTGACCTTGTGACTCTAAAGTCAGTAGGGGTGGTGTACTCAATAAGTACTATCAGTATGTAAAGTTTGAAGGTCCTAGGTGCAGTGGTTCACAAGTAAAAGGCCTTTATGCAAAAAGTTAACATTGGCCCCTGTGACCTTGACCTTTGATCTGGTGACCCCAAAGTCAGTAGGGGTGGTATACTCAATAAGTACTATCAGCATGTGAAGTTTGAAGGTCCTGGGTGCAGTGGTTCACGAGTAAAGTGCCTACATGCAAAAAGTTAACGTGACGAACAAACTAACGAACTAACGAACGGACAGACGGACAGTTGAAAACTAATATGCCTCCCTTCGGGGGCATAAAATGTAAATGTTTAAAGGCTTTTTTTTTTCAATTTTTAGCTCTCATGGCTCCTAAAAATGGGGCAAAGCTTGACCATTTGAAAAATATGAAGAGTGGATCATACAAGAATTGTACAGACCAGATTTGGTGGTACTCCATCTTGTGTTTTATGAGGTCATATAATGCTTTTTCTCTATTTATAGTGTGGCAGTCCCTACCAGGGACCAAGCACAACCATTTCACCAAATTTGGCAGAAAACTGAAAGCAGTCTGTACAAGGATGCTACAGACCAAGTTTGGTGAAGATCTATCACACGGTTCATGAGAGGAAGTCATTTAAATTTTTCCTATTTCTAGGTCTGGCAACTACTTAAAAGACTCTAGGGAAACCATTTGAACAAATACATGTATGACAGAAGTCCATTCAAGGTTGCACAGACCAAGTTTCATGTAAATTCATTTTACTTCTAGCAATCTCTAATAGGGACCAAGCTAAATCCATATAAGACTTCTACAGACCAAGTTTGGTATAATTTTGACCAGTAGTTTCAGAGCCGGGAATCTTAAAGAAAAAATGCTGATGCAGGACAATGACTGCCAGATCATCAACCTACACTACATGTATGTAAAACAGCTGTTTTATTTTCATCTACAAAACAGATTTTAGAAATACATAATCAACAAGTGAATGAAGTATTGCCATGCAATACAAAGTCCCCTACTGGAAGGCACCTAATTTTCTCTACTGCAGTATAACATAATGAACTGGTATTTGTCAATGGTGTATAAACAATATTGTACTATATATACAATATAATATAACAAAGCACTTGGATTAAAATTTACATATATAAAAACGTACAGTTGTTTTCATTTGGAATTTTTTTGGCCGATTATACAAAAAGTTATCATAAAAGTTATTTATAGTAACAACAAGGTGAAATTAATCCTAAAAAAAAAAAAAAAAATCTATAAAATGTAAGTCCACAAGAAACTCTTTACCAGGTAGAGATAGATCAAAATACACCTAAATATTGGATGTAACATGCATGTTGTACCACAGAAAAGTGGTCTCGATTTTTCCCTACGGCCAGTAATAAAAAAGTTACAATGTAATCTATTTATAGTAACAACAAAGGGACGTAATTCTAAAAAAGTGTGCCTCATGGTGGTGAACATTTGTGCCAAGTTACATCAAAATCTCTCCATGCATGAAGAAATGCTCCGGACAAAGTCATTCTTGAATTTGACCTTTGACCTCTAAGTATGACCTTGACCTTAGACCTAGCGACCTGGTTCTGGCGCAAGACAATTTCTTATGGTGGTGAACATTTGTGCCAAGTTACGTTAAAATCCCTCCATGCATAAAGAAGAAATGCTCCAGACAAAGTCCTCCTTGAATTAAGACCTTTGACCTCTAAGTATGACCTTGACCTTTGAGCAAGGGCTCCGAGATTTGCGCATGACACGTTGTCTCATCATGGAGAACATCTGTGCCAAGTAATATTGAAATCCCTTAATAAATGACAGAGTTATGGACCGGACACGAAACAGACCCTGTTCATGCCATGTTAACATTTGACTACTAAGTGTGACCTTGACCTTTGAGCTAGGGATCTGAAAGTTGTGCAAGACACATTGTCTTATTATGACATACAATTTTGCCAATTGATATTAAAATCCCTTCATGGATGAGAGAGTTATGGACCGGACAGGAAAAAAGCCCTGTTGACCTTTGATCTCCAATTGTGACCTTGACCTTTGAGTTAGGGGTGCAGGTTTTGCGCACGACACGTCGTCACATCATGGGGAACATTTATGTCTAGTAATATTAAAATCCCTTCATGGATGAAAGAGTTATGGACCGGAGACGAAACAGACCCTGTTCATGCCATGTTAACATTTGACTACTAAGTGTGACCTTGACCTTTGAGCTATTGGTCGAAAGTTGTGCATGACACATCGTCTTATTATAGGTACAATTGTGCCAATGATATTAAAATCCCTTCATTGATGGGAGAGTTATGAACCGGGCAGGAAAAAAGCCCTGTTGACCTTTGACCTCCAATTGTGACCTTGACCTTTAAGCTAGGGGTCCGGGTTTTGCACATGACACGTCATCTCATCATGGGGAACATTTGTGCCAAGTAATAATAAAATCCCTTCATGGATAAATGAGTTATGGACCGGACACGAAATTGCGGACGGACGGAATGACAGAATGACGGAAAAGTGCATTCCTATAGTGCCCGAAACTGTTTTCAACCAGTAGGGGACTAATTACCACATGAACTGTTCACTTCAAGCAGTAAATGAATTTTACAAAACAAGGGGACCAAATGGTCTTAGGTCGCTCACCTGAGAACAGCTAGAAAAAGGTACTTCTTTGATTTGACCTGTTGATCTATTTTTGACCCAAGATGACCTTTATTTGAACCTGACCTAGATTTCATAAAAACAATCGGCAGGATCAAATTTCATGAATATTCAGTTTGAAGTGCAGCCCCTAACGCTTATACAAGGTATTTTTTATTTGCCCGGGTGACCTGGTTTTAGACCCCACCTCACCCAGATTGGAACTTGACCTTAAGATCATTAATGTGGTCTCTAGAGTGTTATCTAGCCTTTCCTTTGATTTGACCTGGTGACCTAGTTTCTGACCCCACATGACCCAGATTCCAACTTGACCTAAAGATCATCAAGACAAACATTCTGATCAATTCTCATGAGTTTCAAAGTTAAAATAAGGTCTCTTAATGTGTTAACAAGCTTTATCTTTGATTTGACCTGATGACCTAGTTTTTGATTCCACATGACCCAGATTTGAACTTGACCTAAAGATCATTAAGATTAACATTCTGACCAAGTTTCATAGAGATATTGTCATAAATGTCGCCTCTAAAGTGTTAACAAGCTTTTCCATTGATCTGACCTGATGACCTAGTTTTTTACCCCAGATGACCCAATATCGAACTTGTCCAAGATTTTATTGAGGGCAACATTCTGACTAAGTTTCATTAAAATTGTGACCTCTAGAGTATTAACAGTCAAATTGTTGATGACAGACGACAACGGACAAATAGTGATCACAAAAGCTCACCTTGAGGTAAAAAGGCTTTAATAACCAACATAGCATGCATTTATACTACCTTGATGAGACTGAGCAGTGTCAAGTGTTGCAATCAGCTGTTGATACGGATTAACTTCATCGTCTGATGATGATGATGACTCTGTCCTTTCCTAAAACATATAAACACATTTATTGCTTTCACATTCACAATGTCTAACCTCTTATATGTAACCTGTTACAGGAAAACACCAATGCATGATAAGAAATTCTAGTTTTGTTTATAATGTACTATTTTAATGTTCAATTAGTATATACTAAGTTATTTAAGCTCAATTGTGATGAAAGCTTCAACTCTTGAGTCCACTTCCTGGAAAAACCAGTACTGGTGTCTTATGAGAAGGCATGATTGTGACCCAAGTTGGGCTCGAACCCATGACCCCCATTCAATTAATATCCATAATATCCAAAACAAACATTACCGGTATATAAATTAAACAGCCAAGTCCATCAAATTTCCCTATTTTTCGGCGACGCCGTCTAAATTCGTTTTCGTTACCTATGCCACGTGACTTCAGTGTGCAAATCAAACTACTTGATAACGCATTATAGATAATTAATCAAAATGGAAGATTTATGCAACACTCTGCCTGATTGGACAAGAGTGTCAATTTCTTTCACTCTGTTGATTGTGCTACGCTGAGTGAAATGTAGACAAAGCGTTTATCCTAAACGACGCTGTTCACAGTTTTAAAGCTAACTTTGGCTCAGTATATTTAGCAAGAATATTGATATATCTCAAAATGATAAGTAAGTTTAATAAATATGATAAAAACCTCTTCAAATACCAACATTTATCAAAGTAAAGAAAGAGCTGAATACGGTCTGCGTATCACAGGAATAAGGGTGTGATAAGAGTCTTTTATGTAGAGAAGTGCTTTTAAAAATATTTTCCTTGTTACAATTGTCGTCTGTATATGAAAAGGTTTCTGCTTTTGTGACTTATTCAGATTGCATATTAAAATGAGTACTTGTTTGCTTTGATATATTTGTTATAAATTATTTAACTGATTTATTATATATGAATATTTTTCTTTAGTATGGTATGCAAATATTGAACTCAGTTGAAATCTTTTTTATTATATATATGCTATATAATGACTGAATCTCATTACACTGAAATGAAGGCACGCTGCATACAGTTTATCTATGTGATATGACTACAGTCAAACTTTGCTTATGAAACAGAAATATTGAAATGATTACAACTGTATGTTTTTCTTGACCTTCACTTTTTTACAGGTGTGACGTCATTGTCCAAAGATTCTTGAATAGCGAATATGCATTTGTTAAAGCGGGATCAGTTGGCCTATTTTAGAAATAAATAAAAATAATAAATAAAACTAGAAAATGCTTTTGTAAAAAAGCACATGTCTCCCCCAATGCAAAGTCCTATAGGCAAGAAGTCAATAGGGGTCAGGAGCGAAAGTCAAAGAGACACTGATGGTTGGCTGCAATAGAGATCATCTACTTGGCATGTCCAGTCATCCCGCTAAATTTCAACACTCTTGGCCTAGTGGTTCTCAAGTCACTGTTCAGGCTCCTGTGACCTTGACCTTTGATCAAGTGACCTCAAAATAAATAGGGGTCATCTACTCTGCATGTCCAATCATCCTATTAAGTTTCAACAGTCTTGGTCAAGTGGTTCTCAAGTTATTTCCAAAAAATGATTTTACATGAACAGGCCACTGTGACCTTGACCTTTAATAGACTGACCCCAAAATCAATAGGGGTCATCTACTCTGCATGTTCAATCATCCTATGAAGTTTTAACATTCTGGGTCAAGTGGTTCTCAAGTTATTGATCGGAACTGGTTATCAATGTTCAGGCCTCTGTGACCTTGACCTTTGACGGAGTGACCCAAAAACAATAGGGGTCATTTACTCTGCATGACATATATATTCAATCAATTCCTATGAAAGGTTTTCAACATTCTGGTCCTTAAGTGGTTTTACTTCTTTATGCATATCGAGAACATGGTTTTTCGCATGTTTGCAGGCCCCTGTGACCTTGACCTTTGACGGAGTGACCCCAAATCAATAGGGGTCATCTATCTTTATGACCAATCATCCTGTGAAGTTTCAACATTCTGGGTCAAGTGGTTTCTAGTTATTGACCGGAAATGGTTTTCCAATGTTCAGGCCCCTGTGACCTTGACCTTTAATGGAGTGACCCCAACATCGATAGGGGTCATCTACTTTGATGTACAATCATACTATGAAGTTTCAACATTCTGGGTCAAGTGGTTCTCTAGTTATTGATCGGAAATGGTTTTCCATGTTCAGGCCCCTGTGACCTTGACCTTTGACGGAGTGACCCCAAAATCAATAGGGGTCATTTACTCTTCATGACCAATCATCCTATGAAGTTTCAATCATTCTGGGTCAAGAGGTTCTCAAGTTATGATGGAAATGGTTTTCCATGTTCAACCCCTGTGGCATTGACCTTTAACAGAGTGACCCTTTAATCATTAGGGGTCATCTACTTTGCATGACCAATCATCCTATGAAGTTTCATCATTCTGGGTCAAATGGTTCTCAAGTTACTGACCGGAAATGGTTTTCAATGTTCAGACCCCTGTGACCTTGACCTTTCACAGAGTGACCCCAAAATGGTTAGGGGTCATCTACTCTGCATGACCAATCATCCTATGAAGTTTCAACATTCTGGGTCAAGTGGTTCTCAAGTTACTGACCGGAAATGGTTTTCAATGTTCAGGCCCCTGTGACCTTGACCTTTAATGGAGTGACCCCAACATCGATAGGGGTCATCTACTTTGCATGTACAATCATCCTATGAAGTTTCAACATTCTGGGTCAAGTGGTTCTCTAGTTATTGATCGGAAATGGTTTTCCATGTTCAGGCCCCTGTGACCTTGACCTTTGACGGAGTGACCCCAAAATCAATAGGGGTCATCTACTCTTTATGACCAATCATCCTGTGAAGTTTCAACATTCTGGGTCAAGTGGTTCTCTAGTTATTGACCGGAAATGGTTTTCAATGTTCAGGCCCCTGTGACCTTGACCTTTAATGGAGTGACCCCAACATTGATAGGGGTCATCTACTTTGCATGTACAATCATACTATGAAGTTTCAACATTCTGGGTCAAGTGGTTCTCTAGTTATTGATCGGAAATGGTTTTCCATGTTCAGGCCCCTGTGACCTTGACCTTTGACGGAGTGACCCCAAAATCAATAGGGGTCATCTACTCTTCATGACCAATCATACTATGAAGTTTCAACATTCTGGGTCAAGTGGTTCTCTAGTTATTGATCGGAAATGGTTTTCAATGTTCAGGCCCCTGTGACCTTGACCTTTGACAGAGTGACCCCAAAAACAATAGGGGTCGTCTACTCCAGACGGACGGACAGACGGACGGACAGACGGACGGACAGGGCAAAAACAATATGTCTCCTGGGGGAGACATAATAATCCTTTAATTGATTTTTTCTCATGTATTCTAATCAAACTTGATTTGTAGCATCTTTATTAGGCCCGCAGGCAACTTTGTTCAGCTGGGACATTTAACCCCTTTTAGGGGCTGCTAGAGCTAAAACTAGAAATGCCTTTATACAGCGTCTCATGAACAGCTTGGTGGATCTTTGTCATACTTGGTCTGGAGCATCATTATAAGGTCCTCTTCCAAATTTATTTATATAGGAACTTGGGCCCTATTAGGGACCACTATAGCTAAAAGTAGATATGCCTTTCTTCGCATTAACCACTAAAATGTAATGGATTTTTATCAAACTCGATGTGTAACAATATCGTAAGGTCTCCTGCTATTTTGTTACAAATGGGGATAGGGACCAATTTAGCTAAAATATAAACACGTTTAATGACCTTTTCTAATGAACCGCTTCATGAATCTTCATCAAACTACTGCTGTAATTATTCGTCTTAGGATAAACGAAACAAAATTGCAGCCCTATGAAACCTTTGCGAAAAATTAAAAGAGAACCATTTACAAATGTAAATTGTTAAAGTGCGGTGTTTAGTTTTGCAATTTGAAAAATGTTAGATGAAAGATGAATGTTAGATGAAAAATTCATAAACTTCTTTCCTTATTACAATTCGCCGACCATCATTTTTAAAGATATTTCTTGTTGATTTTGTTCCTTTAATCAAAATTCACAATGGAACTTAAACACAGATATTCTCTTTAATTGAATATTAGTCAAGCACCACTAAAAGGAAAAGACACTTAAAGTGTAGAATTGTTTAATTTGTATGACTCTAACTTGACAATATACCCATTTCAATTAAACTGGAAAATGTTGTACTGTCTATGATACTGAGAAACAAGAAACATACGTGAAGCTATACAGCTTCCTGAAAGTACCCTGAGTGACACTGTACAGATGTTACTGACAGTTTGTAGCTAATTGATCAAATGTCAAACTCCCTTGTTGTTACACTAGTTAATACATTTATGAGCTGTGCCACGACAGATTGTCAATGGTGCCTGTTTTAAACTCACATTCATTATTCACAATGTACGCACACAAAATCATCCAACTGCTTTGGACATTCAAAAGGAAACTATCCTTGCAGGAAGATAAGGTGTCCAGATGTGAATGACCTACATTTTGTATAACTTGTGTCTATCAATAATACAGACAGACCTACACCAACTGTAATCATTGTCAATACTTTTGTCTTTTTGTAGACAAACGTATTGAATTTTTTTACAGATAAAAGCAATGAACTGGTTTCTATTGTTATTTAAGATTAAAGTGTACTTCCAATCTGCCCACCCTTCCAATCTGCCCAGCCTTCATTAAACAAGTTTGCCTTGCCTTAAGCAACCAATGACATCTTATAAAAAGCAGACCAGCTATATAGAAGGTAAATATTTGTGTGGGTGGCATCAAACTTTTTGGGATATAGATACCTTATGTTGAAAGCTGACTTTGTCGTTTGATAGCGGCTGATTTAAATAACCATCTGAACAAATGAATGGTTTGTGTCTAGTAAAGAAGTGACTTGTAAGTACTGCAATTTCTGTTTTATAGGTGATGAATAATTCTTCACAGGAATCCTAGATCTGCCTGTTAGTTTAGATACAGAGCAGACATTGTTAAACAAATAATGTCAAAGTATGGCACTGGTCTACCTGTCAATATATCAAAACCATGAATGTACCTATAGGTTCAGTAACTGTTGGTAGCAGAAAGTAAAATATGATTTTTTATTACATTATCACTTATTATAAAATTCAAATGCCATGATTTGAAGTTCCCTAATTTTTTCTTTTATGTCCTTGCATCCTTTAAAGCGTGCTATATCTTACCCTTAGATAACCTGATACAGTTTAACCTGCCTTAACGGTCACCTTGATTCAGCAGTCACCTGACATTAAGGGTCAGTTTGAGACGCCCCCGACGAAATTCTCTCTATTTTATACTTTGATTCGGCAGTCACCTGCTGTCCATGGCCACACAAATTGCCTCCCAAAGCCTAAAGACGGCCTGCATTAGACGGTCAGCGGTCATTCCCGCGGCCATGTTTAAAATTGGATTTAACAGGTTGCTAAATTGCAAGCCGTGTCCATAGCCTGCATTAGATGGTCAGCAGTCATTCCCGCGGCCATGTTTAAAATTGGATTTAACAGGTTGCTAAATTGCAAGCCGTGTCCATAGCAACTGACAAGAAATCAACCACCACTGATGACAGACATGTGACGCCGAAGTTAATCGAGCAGCCGGTAGACAACAGATTGAAGTTGTACATTTGATGTGCAATGATGACATCCGATTAAACGAAGTGGGTTTGTTTATTCAAATTACTTTGACATGTTGTAATGTTTGATCATAATATCTAATCGCCAATTAAACACAACAGAAAATAAAAGCAATTTACACTTGTTTTTCGCTGTGGAACCGGTAGTTACTGTTTGTTACTTTATAATTGTTGATATTTAAAAACAACAAAATGACATGAGCTTCTCAATTTAAACTGACAACCAAAAAAAATTATTACAATCGAATAGCCAGTAATTATCGGCAATTAGCGTGTCACCTTGTGTCAATTTTGTTGTTCACCGTTTGATCTGGGTTAAAGATAATACTCGATCTTTAATTAGAATCATAATATATGTGATTTTTTATATTTCTTTCATCAAAATACTATTAAATTTATATGAACTTAATTTTATTTACAAGAAGTATAAATCACTCGATCTTTTACAGCACGGAACGGCAATCTTTAAGTCATGCTTGAACACTGGTCAGAAGTCTGAAATATATATATACATATACTGGCTGCCCCTCCGATCAGCGGTCACCTGGCTTAAGCAGCCAATTTGGCTGCATCCCTTGGCTGGCTGCCTTACTAGGTAATTTGCTATATATTACACTTAGATATAACTTGCTATATATTATCCTAAGGTAACTTCGGTGTCTTCCTATATATTATCCTTAGGTAACTTGCTTTAGTTACCTTATTCTTCAATAACTTGCTATATCTTATCCTCAGGTAACATGCTATACCATATCCTTAGACAAACTTGCTATATCCCATAGGGCACTTGTTATATCATACCCTTTGGTAAATTGCTATATCTATTCTTAGGTAACTTGTCATATCTTATCCTTAGGTAACTTGTTATATCTTCTTTTCGTGTAACTTTGTCCATCTTGTCCTTAAGTAACACATTGTATCTTTTCCTTAGGCAACTTGCTATATCTTATCCTTAGGTAACTTTCTATATATTATTTTCTTTGGTAACTTGCTTAATCTTATCATTAGGTAACTTGTTTTATATTATTCTTAGGAAACTTTCTATATTTTAGGTAACTTGCAATATGTTATCCTGGTAACTTGTTATACATTATGCTTATGTAACTTGCTTATCTTATCGGATAATCCTTATGTAACAAAGTACATCTTATCCCTAGGTAATGTTTAACTTACCCTTGAGGGCCACAGAAACTTTGTTTATCTTATCCTTAGGTAACTTGTTATATCTTATCCCAAGGTTATTTAGTATCACTTATCTAACAAGAGCTGTCGGAGGACAGCAACGCTCGACTATTCAACAGCCTTGTTGATTGAATGAATACGAAGGTCGAAAACAGGACATAATTTAGTAAAAAAGCAAAATAGGGTTATGGAACCTGCATAGTGCTTATCAGCTCATGACAGTGGACAAGTGAGTTTCAATCCATTCCCATTAGTGGGTACTGAGATACCAGCTTACATATAGGAATTTGACCAAAAACTCCTAAGTTGAAAAAGGGGCATAATTTTGTAAAATGCGAAGTTGAGTTATTGACCCTTTGCACTGCATGTCATATCATGACAGTGAACAAGTGTGTGAAATTTCAATCCTTTCCCATTAGTGGATACTGAGGTACCAGCTTACATACAAAAACTTAACAAAAATTTCTATGTTGAAAAAGGGGCATAATTTTGAAAAAAAGCAAAATAAAGTTATGGGACCTGATTTGTGCATGTCAGATCATGACACTGAACAAGTGTGTGAAGTTTCAATCCATTCCAATTAGTGAGTACTGAGATACCAGCTTACATACAAAATCTTAAACAAAAAATTCTAAGTCGAAAAGGGGGTATAATTTTGTAAAAAAGCAAAATAGAGTTATGCAATGTAAGTCAGTTTATCATAGTAAATAAGTGTGTGAAGTTTCAATCCATTCCCACAAGTGGTTACTGAGATACCAGCTTACATACAAAACCTTAACCAAAAATTTCTAAGTCTAAAAAGGGGCATAATTTTGTAATAAAGCATAATAGAGTTATGGAACCTGTGCAATGTAGGTCAGTTTATCACAGTGAACAAGTGTGTGAAGTTTCAATCCATTCCCACAAGTGGTTGCTGAGATACCAGCTTACATACAAAAACTTAACCAAATCGGGACGCGGACGCAGACGCCGACGCATGGGCGAGTCCAATAGCTCTACTATTCTATAAATAGTCGAGCTAAAAATTATCAAAATGTCAGAAGAAAAGGCCATAAAACGAAAACTATTCCCTCTAAGTAACAAATAAAATCTGTAAAAAGCTCCTTTGGAAGCACAGAAGCCAACCAAGCAAAATAATAACAGACTCGGTCTGACTGAGTCTATTCATGAGAGTTAATAGAAGGTGCAATATCTCTCATGACAAGCCACCTGCATTACTGACATAGAAACAACTGAAATCTGAAGTCATGATTTTCTTACCTTTTCCTGAATCTTATCTTCTTGTATTACAGATTCCTGTTCTCTGCAAGAGAAAAAAATACCAATTAAGATTTCACAATAATGTCTAAAATTGCCTGTCTAGGCAAATAACAATAAAGAAAACTAAAAGACTTGTTTAAGTCGCTTTTACATGAAAACCCCTTGAAAAAATATTGTTGCTACAAGTCTTTGATTTGAATCAAAAAAGGTTTGTCAAAAAACGGGTGTTCCCTTTGTCAAAATTTTTGTACTAATAACTTCTGAGAGTCTAACAAAAATATTATTGAGAAATACAAAAAACTGCAAGTTACAATAACAAGAGATCACAGAGTGATCTTGGCACCCACCATCGAGTCATTTTTGAATGTTCCAAATTTCAAGACTAGCTCAAAATCCTAAAAGTAGGTAACTAATAATTATAACTAATAATTAAACCCATACCCTAAACAAGAGAGATGACACCATTAATGAGTTATATGCAATTATTATTTTTTTCTTATTATGATACAAAGAATGCACATATAATTACTTATATTATAACTAATAATTAAACCCAGAAATCTGAGTACTAAACAAATTAATCATCAATCTGCTAGGGTAGTCCATTCACTGCTGAGGTGTAATAGGAAAATAATGAACAACTTGAATCATTATCTCATTAGTGTCTGCAGACTTTATGACCCTTCTACAGGTAAGGCCATAAAAACCAGTTAACTACTTGGAGAGCCACTGGATATAAAATTATATTAGAAATCAAAATAAACAAAAGGCCATAACTCACTCAAAAATTGTTGAACCAGTCTGATTTTCAGGGGGACAAAACTAGGGTTCCAATGCATCATTCTGACAAAGTTTGGTCAAAATCCCCCCCAGTAGTTTCTGAGGAGATGCAATAACGAGAAATTGTTAACGGATGGATGGACGCAGAGTGATTTGAATAGCCCACCATCTGATGATCTTTATTCTTACTCTTTTTGTTTTTGCGAGGGTGGGAGGTGGGTGGAGGTAGGAAAGTGGGTCCCCACTCCTGTCACTATACATGGTTTTAAGTCAAATAAGACTTCATCAGTATTCACCTAAACTTGGATCTATATGTTCACCTGATTGGTTACATTTTCTTTCGAAACGTAAATAACCGAGGAATACCAAATAAACAAGGATTCGAACTGGCAGAAAAAAAAAGATTAAAGATTAAACAAAATAATGTTAAATTATGTTGTGAAAAAAACCACTATTTTTCAATGATAATTAACCCTTAAGGTATTTATGGAATTCTTTATTTAGGTTTTGAAAGAAAAGGTAAACAATCGTGTAAACCCTGGTACCTGTAACCATTTAGATCCAAGTTTTAAGTGAACACTGGTTAAGTCATATTTGTTATTACATTTTCAACAAAATTTAACATCTAATAACCCTAAATCTCTAGAAAAAGGAGGTCCATACCTCTAGAAAACCCCCAACAGACTTGTCCAGAGGTACGGATCCATACCCTTGGACACTAGCTTCCTTCCCTAAATTCTCTCCAGAAACCTTGTCTTCTCTCTAAAGTCTAAAATCTAAGCCTAGATGAAGCCATGCAGTGATCTGCAGAGGCCGCTATAACACGAGAATGTCTTGCTAAAATTGGTCTAGAAGCGCCAACTGTAGCATTACGAAAATTTTGGGGACAAATGTGCGTGTGGACGACCGGAACTGAGTACAAATCGTTTACATTTCTTCCACATATCAATTGAAGAGTTTCCCGCAAAAAACGTCACTTTCATTCGCCAGCAGAAACAATGAACAGGGTTTTCCCCGGACGCAGGTTTTCTGCGTCCCTGACGCGTTTTGACTGCTTTGAACTCGCATTTTGTAGTGCCTCTGCGTCCACTGGACCCGCAAAATCGGTCACGAAACTCCTTTGCACTGAAGCCTCCTTTGCGCAGATACCCATGTAAAATGCGCAGTTTTTTACCACCGGGACCATCCCCGAATCGTGGGTGCTCATTATACACCGGTATAGACGATTTTCCAACTTCAAAACAAGTTCGCCATTTTGATAAAGGGAAACTACTCTCCACGCTAACTGACACCGCTAAAATCTAACATTGCCGTTACGTTCCGTAAAAGATCGAATGGTTTATTTTTCTATTAAACAAAATTAATTTCATATAAATTTAAAGTATTTTGATGAAAAAATATTAATAAATCACAAAAATGATAATACCAATTAAGGATCGAGTATTATCTTTAACCGAGATCAAACTGTGAACAACATAACTGACCTGAGCTGACACTTAATTGCCGGTAATTACTGGCTATTTGATCATAACAAAAAGACTGTCACACCTTTTGTTATCAGTCTGAATTGAGAAGCTCATGCCATTTTGAAAGATACCATTCCGAAATACTGAATCAGCTGCAATCTAAATTAAAAAGATACAAGTTCATTCAGTTTTAGGATAATTTTTTTAGTAAAAATGTCCATTTTCAAGATCAATAATTTGTGGACCCCCAAAAATTATTAGGGACCCTTAAATTAGCAGCCATGGGAGTCCATGGACTCCCAA
Organism: Mercenaria mercenaria; assembly: GCF_021730395.1. Taxonomy (NCBI): domain Eukaryota; kingdom Metazoa; phylum Mollusca; class Bivalvia; order Venerida; family Veneridae; genus Mercenaria; species Mercenaria mercenaria. The sequence goes on along the minus strand of NC_069361.1, from coordinate 11,106,232 downwards.
ATAAAAAACCCGAGGGAAAACCCTGAATGAACAATTTTAACCTATATTTCTATAACTGCAGACAAGAAAAACATTCAGTCTAATGATTTACGGCCTGCTACTTTATGTCGCTTCATAAAAAGCACTCCATAGACCACAGAAACCCTGTTGTTTACCGTTCTCTACCCACTGTTGCTTACTGCTTTTCACCCATGTCTCGGCGGGTGAAACTGAAAATGAATCTGTTGACTGCCCTATCATATCAAATCATCACAAAATTAAAACCCAAAGTGTGCAGAAAATTCGGATGAAGCCTAAACTTAGTAAAAGCACAGGAGCCTGAAATTCTATCTGTAATGCTCCAAAATGGCTAAATATAAAAATGACCCCTCCTATATATATAATAAAAGAACAGGAATGAAACAAAACCGTACCCCGCCCACTTTGTGTAAACAAGAAACTTCGAAAAACAGCAAAGCATCTCTATACGAGCGGTCTTATTTTGAAGAGGACAAAAAAATCTACTAGAAACACTGCTTACTGTGAAACAGGTACATGTATATGTGACGTCACGCAATGGTTTTGGCGATGAACGAAAAGGTATTGAAAATGATGATTTTGTGTTAGTTAAAAGGAAGACAGTTTACAGTAAGCAGTGTTTCTAGTATCCCGCGACAACCTATTTTCGGACACAACCCGTATTCGGCCGGCCCCGATAATGTTTTAGTTTTCCTGGAAAACACGCCCCTTCCGGTTTCCCACACGCATGCTGTGTTTACAAACACCATACAAATGTCACGCTGGTAGTTTTGAAGAAAAATAGAAATTAAAAGGGTAAGCAAATGATAAAAACTTACATACTGTTATATTTTTTATTTTTTCACTATTCCCAAAATATCACGTCCAAAATATGTGTTTTTTAGAAATAAATCCAATGTTTTCATGTTGAAAGCTCTGTCGTCCGACAGATGAGGTTTTTTTACAGGCTCCGCCCCCACTATCAAATTTTGCAAAAGTATACTTCACACAAAAAGTTACCACTTATAGACCCCTGTACCTTACGAGGTTTTCTTAATCAATTGGTTAATGAAATTTTAAATAGTAGTAGTAAAGTTTTTTTTCTCTGTTTCTTTTCAGAATCATATGCCCACTAGGGTATCATACAGACCCTATGATGATAATATGTAAGGGATGGGTACACTTACCATATTGTATGTAACAGTGAGGGTAATCGGAATAGGAGACACGTTCCTGTGTCCCATTTGTGCTGATCCCAGCAACTAACTCTATAAACTAACACTGAAAATACTTTATAAATACGTTTTGGGTAGTTTCCTTGATACTAACAGTTAAAATGAATGTTAGAAATTTGTTTAAACTGTTTCTGACTTTTTGTGACATAGACTTTGGAGCGCAGTATATTTTGAAGCAGGTGTCCGAAAACGGGTTGTACAACTTCCGGTTAATGGGAAAGTAGGTCAGCCATGTTGGAAAGGATATCTAAAACATGCTGCGGGATGAGGGTTGTTTACTTGCTTATTTTTTAGGATAAATGATTGTTGAACAAAACTCCAGCATTTATAATTGTTGTACATTTTCAACGTAGCGAAACCGTAGCGATATACCGTTAGGTGTCCGAAAACGGGTTGTACCGGGATATATTTTTTTGTCCTCTTCAAAATAAGACCGCTCGTATAGAGATGCTTTGCTGTTTTTCGAAGTTTCTTGTTTACAAAAAGTGGGCGGGGTACGGTTTTGTTTCATTCCTGTTCCAGAGCTCCAGATAAGCTGCGTATTTGCATATTTACGCAATAAAAATTGCAGAAAACCCAATTGAATTCATACAGTGTGCGTACTGAAACGCAATTAAAATTCCTAATACCCAATTCGTAAAAAATAGCTTGCGTATCGCATTTTCCTTATAACTAGAACGGGTACGAGACTTTAACGCTAGATTTGACTGACTGGTTATACGTTACTGCAGAACAGGTTGCAATTATCGGAAAAATAACAGGACCATTCAGTCGGCTGATCGGTGTTATTTGGACGCTTTGTAAACAATTTTACGCCGATAAAATGTAAAGAGGTTGCAGGAAAAAACATTGTTGCAGCACAAACAAACAAATTAGTGGGATATTTTGCTGTTCAACAATGACAGTTATCTGTTTGTGACGATGTAGTGTCACCAATACTGGATGACATCTTTTGGGAGAATGCATATTGCGGTGACCACATCGTTTCGGGATATTGTGGATGAACTGATCTCAGACTGCATTAAAAGTGAAAAAGAAAACAACAGTATGAAACATTCATTACAATTTTAAATACATTTTTGTATTAAACATTGAAGGGCGCCATTAAAATACTTAGTCAGTCCTGTTTAATGATATATACCATGTATACTGTAAGTAAAAAAATACTCAATTGTTAGTGCGAGATTGGTAAAATACCCAATTGGTTTTAGCAAATACCCAATTACTTCTGAAAAGGCTGGGTAATGATATTATTTTTACCCAATTCAAATTTCCAATACCCAATTCAGACAAAAAGTGATGGGTAAATACCCAATTGCACCAAAAGCTTATCTGGAGCTCTGTCTGTTCTTTATATATATATATATATATATATATATATATATATATATATATATATATATGAGGGGTCATTTTTTATATTTAGCCATTTTGGAGCATTACAGATAGAATTTCAGGCTCCTGTGGTAAAAGTAAAGTAAAATGACTCCAAATTTCAGGAGGGCTGATTTAATAAGTACCAATATTTGGACTACAATAGATACTTCAACTGTAGTAATGTTACTGATTTATATCATTGATATTATGGTCAAAAGCTGTTGTCCCCAAGATTTTGAAAATGTCCTCATACCAAGGGGACATGATAAACTTAAGAAAGTGAAAGCACTTATACAAAAGAAAACAAGAAAAGCCTACTGGAATTACATTAACAACATTGTATGTGATCCTACTGAACAAAAACATGGAACTACCAAAAAATTTTGGAGTTTCATTAAAAGCCTTAAGAAAGACTCCTGTGGTGTTGCACCCCTTAGAGAAGATGGCATACTGAAGTCCAGTTCTCGTGATAAGGCAAATATATTAAACCATCAGTTTTCCTCTGTTTTTACCAAACCAGATGATTTTGTACTCCCAGACCTTGGAAACAGTCCTTACCCTGACATGAAAAATATTTCAGTTTCTGAAAATGGCGTCTCTAAACTACTTAAAGGACTAAATCCCCATAAAGCAGCTGGCCCAGATGCCATAAAACCTAGAATTCTTAAAGAGTGTGCTGATGAAATAGCACCAATTTTCACTCTCATTTTCAATAAGTCATTACAGTCCGGACTCGTACCATCTGATTGGAATCAGGCAAATGTCACCCCTGTCTTTAAAAAGGGGGAGAAGTTTAAACCTAGCAACTATAGGCCAGTGTCACTGACATGCATTGCATGCAAAATACTTGAACACATTGTAGTTAGTAACACCCTTGAGCATCTGGATGCAAATGATATTATAGTTGACAATCAGCATGGCTTTCGAGCACGTAGATCATGTGAGACCCAACTTGTGGGCTTTGTTCATGATCTTGTCAAGTCTGTAAAGGAAGGCCAGGTTGATGTCGCTATAATGGATTTTAGTAAAGCTTTTGATGTAGTAGACCATAGAAGACTCCTCCACAAGCTTAAATTTTATGGTATCAGAGGCAATGCTCATCACTGGATAAAAGCCTTTCTCAGTAATAGAACGCAGAAAGTAGTTGTTGATGGTGCTATGTCGTCTGTAGCCACAGTTGATTCTGGTGTCCCCCAGGGTTCCGTTTTAGGGCCTCTTCTATTTCTTCTCTACATAAACGACCTCCCTGCCAGTGTTCGTTCGGATGTGAGACTGTTTGCTGATGACTGTATCATCTATAGAGTAATACGCTCAGCTGTGGACTCACATACCCTTCAAGCAGATCTGGACAGACTGGCAGGGTGGGAGAGGAAGTGGAGGATGGCCTTCAACGTAGACAAATGCCACATCATGCACATTACCCCACCTAGATCTAAACCAGTCATGACTGACTACTTTCTTCACAGCCAACCCTTGTCTGAGGTCAAACAAGCTACCTATCTCGGTGTGGAACTTTCATCTAATCTCTCTTGGTCTCCACACATTAGCAAAATAACAAATAAGGCCAGTCAAAATCTTGGGTTCTTAAAACGAAATCTACATTCTGCCAAACCTGAAACTAAAGCAGCAGCCTACAAATCAATAGTCAGACCTTCCTTGGAATACTGTGCTTCTGTTTGGGACCCTTATCAATTAAATGACAAGCAGAAATTAGAAAATGTACAAAAGAGGGCCGCTAGGTTTGTTACCAACAACTATTCAAAGTCGCCGGGTACTGTAACACAATTACTACAGCAATTACAATGGGAGTCCTTAGAGCGCAGAAGACAGAACATCCGTCTTAGCCTCTTCCATAAAATACATTATGGGCTTGTTGACATAATACCTTTACAATATATGGATCCACTATTAAGAACATCCAGACATCACCATCAACTAGCATATCATATACCACACTCATCAGTTGACTACATAAAGTACTCATTTTTCCCTAGGACAATAGTTGAATGGAACTCACTGCCGGTGCACTTAGTCAGTGCTGACTCAAACGCTGTGTTTAAGTCGGGACTGACTGTGTTACCATACATCCCCTAGACAGTACATATATGCTTTTATCTTTTAACAGTACTAACTCTCTTGTTTCTTCACCATGTACATAGTAGATTATGCAATGTATAGGCTTTAAGGGCTTGAGTAGATTTTTGCACTATTTTTTATCACATTGTCAATGTCCTCCTGGGTGGATTGAGTAGCTTGGGAGGCTTGATAATCTTTCACTTTACTAACCCCCACGCATGGCCATTATAGTCCAACAGGACTGCTTGCCATTATCAAAGATGATGATGATGATGATGATGATGACATTTGTCCCCACCATTTTTGATCCTCGGCAGATCACTGAGCAATGACACATCTTACAGATATGTTCAAAGAAGTCATAAAAAGTTAGAGAGTTCTTGACTGGACAAATGAAACTAAAAGTTAACGTCCAACCCTGAGCTGACAAGTTAGTGAAACGGTGTTATCCGACTACTTGAACTATCCGAAAACTTTCTAGTACAGAAACAAGTGGATTCGCTGGAATTGACAATCACTGACATGAACTAACCTATTTCCGAGCGATTTCTTCCTTCCATCATCTCGGTAAATTTTTCTATGCTTCTTAGATAAAAAATTTAAGTCAATCGTTCTTCTTTTTCTCTTCTCATGCCTTCCCATTTTGAATGAACTTGATTCACTGCGTAAATTTTCGTTCATTGCTCTTTCCTAAATCGAAGTGTCTCTAATATTCTGATTATCGTCACGCGATATTCTACTTGGGCTATATCCTACTGTCCAACTTTTTGTCAGCATAGACTTCTGCTTTTCTAAGTATTGTTTGTCCTACATTGCAGATTAAGGAGCGGCAACATATTTGAATGTTGTGTTACAGGATATATTTTATTTGTTGTGCATGTTGAGGGGATTTTATTCTTAATATACGCGTAAGTAAAATATATTTTGTAAGTTGTTTATAGTACCTATTAAATACTAACCAAATATATTGTTTCTCAGCATTTTAATTCTACACTACATTTTTCAATTATGATAAAAGTCTATTTTCATTGAGCTGTTTATAGAAACAGATCATGAATATAAAAATATGAAAACAATCCGGACACACGCAAAAATACAGGACTGGATTTCTACATAATACAATACAGAATTTACTTGTGAATATACGCAGTTTTTACAGAATTTATGTACAGTAAGTATGTAATGAACATCTTTTCAAGAGACTGGAAAAATACTTACGGAACACTTTTTTTCCTGTTTGCATGAATGTGGTTAGTTTTCAAAATGTTTTCTTGTTTTCTACAGTGTACGTTTCCCTTTGGTGATCTTGAGCTTTTTTCATTAGATGAGACATTAGATAATGAAATCTGCTAACACTTGGCAGAAAGGATTTTTTGGGTTTTTTTTGCAATATCAAATTTTTAAAAATACTTTGTTTATATTTATTTGAAACCCCTGTACTTAAAAATGTGTTTCACTTGTGTTCAGTCATGAGATCAGATTATTCAAGTCGGTATTTGGAAAAGTTTTGAAATGTTTTTTAGTATGTTGATATTTCCATATTTCTTTATTTTCTAGCCAGCTAGTTTGGCCTTAAACATATTATATCCTGTTAGAGAAACCTTATAAAAGCAAATTTAAATGTACTCTAAAACACCATTTTGGAACTTTAGATAAGAAGGAGTCACTTGACATCTTCAGGGCCATTGCCTTTATTACCTAAATTGATTATCAGAATTAATTTATAAGAAGAATATCAAACACTTAACATGGTACCCAATCGTATCTCAAAGCTATAAGTAACCGTGACAACAGTATGTTTAAAATATCTGAATTATATTTAACAAGGATTTTCCTATTATTGATAATTCATATTCTTTCGCATTTAAGAGCAGTTCCGATCAGTGAAAAAAAATCACTGTTTAAATGTTAAAAACAGTGAAAATATTAATTTTATTTTACTGATATATTTCACTATTTCACTGAAAAGCATATATACTGGGTATACCAAATACCGTGAGTCTTATATTCACTGGACTTTATTTGTAACAAAATGAGTGTATGAAAGGATTAACTTTATTCTGTTTAATTAATTTATACTTTAGCTTTAGACTTTTGGCAAAAAAATTCAGAGAACAGAGGTGGGACATTTTAGCATCTTCTGGCATATACCTGTTACCGTGATTTTTTTGCACGTGGCATCCCGTTATGCACAATTGGTCAAATAACCGGTAGGCCTACACGCCGAATAGATTACACGCTTCATTTAAGGTAATATTATGTCACTAAATACGATCTATATTTAACCCTTCTACAGATACGACAATTAATTATGACAAAAAACGACCGCAGCATCAATAATGTCATAGTGTACTTTATTCTATAGGTACCATATTCGCATTCTTCTTTTGGATAAAGTTGTTTTATCGTTGCCCTCCAGGTATCATGCATTATCGCATAGTGCGGCAGTTTTCCTTTGATCTTTGCAGTATGTTAAACATGATAACACACATTAATACTACAAAATCTGTGCTGATATTTTACAAAACTGTAACGATATATGTCAACACAGAAATGTCTATAGAGTTTCATTAGAAAAAAACTGTTACGATATATATCAACACAGAAATGTCTATAGAGTTTCATTAGAAAAAAAAACTGTTGCGATATATATCAGCACAGTAAAACTGTTCCGATATATATCGCAACACTTTTTCTCTATTGAGGTCATATATCGAGGGAGTATAATTTTTTCCTTTCAAAGAAAAGATAATTTTAACTCCAATTTACAGTTCATAGAGAAAGAATTATCACAAACACCTACATTTATAAAGTAAAAGAATAAATAAACTAGAATATTTCCAAAACTCGATAGTTATCGCCAAATTCAGAAATACATGAAATATATGAAATTCTGAGATTTCTCAATTTGATTTTTTTTCAAACAAAACAAGAAGTTTTACAATATGCCTGGCCAGTGAAATGCAAAGATTTAAAATCAATGCAGAAATCTGTTGGATTCTTTTATCTGGGGAATACATTTTCTAAAACAGAAGTTTTAGTGTTTCAGTCAGCGAGGCGCAGAAAGGGAATCAAAAGAGTAAAAATAATAATAAACAAATTTAAATGAAAATAATATATAAATTTTAATGATACAACTATGCGATAAAACAGTTATAATATGTAATGCTCGTGTGTTACGAGGATATATCAGAGCTAGGGGTACATCTCGGTATTTTTCTCTTCACATATCTGTCTCGGCCTACCGGCCTCGACGATATGTGCAGAGAAAAATACCCTTTATGTACCCCTAGCTCTGATATATCCTGGTAACACACTCTCACACATACTATAAATATTACTTATGTCTTAGTTATATAAATGTATTGTCTCATGTTTTTGTATGTGTACAAACTGAGAGTTATATGAAATAAACTTTGAAAAACTTTGAATTTCAACTATCGACCTTAAAGGCCTAGATTCACTACTATATAAGTGCCCCCCCCCCCCCCCCCCACCAATCCAATATACAACTCCCATTTTATCTGCTGCTTATCAGCGATTATGTAACAGTAACTGATTAGAGGGCAATTAGCATAGCAGGGACCCCAACTAGACCATGAAGATGTGTGCAGTGGAGTTGAAAGAAATTAATTTTTCTTCAGTGAATGTGGAATGATATTATATAATAACTATTACTTTAATGTTATAATAGATAATAATAATAATAATAACAAAATAATCATAATTATTATTATTATTATTATTATTATTATTATATACAGGATGATAAAATATACAGTAATAATATTGAAAATAATAATGATAATAAAACACAAGTATAGTGAAAACTTCATGAGTTCTTTGTGCTGACAAACAATATTTTTCCAACTGGAAATTGATTTTCTTGTATTCATGTAATCAACATTATTTAAATATAAAATTATTGTGTTCCATCTATACTCAATTTTCATTTTCAGTACGTTGCCAAAAGAGACTTTTTCATGCTTTGCTTTGTAACTTTGAAATGCACATTCTGTTTTCAGTTTTAGACAAATGTTATTTACAGTATTCTGTAAGCTTTAGATGAGTGAAAGTCACATTTTTCTGAAATATCACAATTCTCCAGCCAGAATTTGAAAAAATAAAAACTTGCATATTTCTTTAAGCAAGTTTCTCATTATTTCATTATTGTGGAAATAAGTTTCTGATTATTTTATTATTGTGTTTGATCATCAAATGTTTTTCTTTACATAGAAATGCCAAAAAAAAAACAAGTATAACTTTAAAAGTTATCAATTATTCATTAATTTAAAATAAATTACATTGTTTCCACTTCTCACTAATTGATACACTTGTAAGGTAGACTGACTCTCCAATAAACAATGACCCTTGTTTATTGGAACCATACTGTGATGGTCATTAGCCCCCAACTGTGCAGGTGAAGACAGAAATCCCTTGGCCCACTGCCAAAATCTAGACCTTTAAAGGCCTAGATTCACTACTATATAAGTGTACCCCCCCCCCCCCAAATCCAATATACAAGTCCCATCTTATCTGCTGCTTATCAGCGATTATGTAACAGTAACTGATTAGAGGGCAATTAGCACAGCAGGGACCCCAACTAGACAATGAAGATGTGTGCAGTGGAGTTGAAAGAAATTAATTTTTCTTCAGTGAATGTGGAATGATGATAATAATAACTATTATTTTGATATTATATGGATGATAATAACTATTACTTTAATGTTATAATAATAATAATAAAAATAATCATAATTATCATTATTATTATTATTATTATTATTATTATTATTATATTACATATAGGATGATAACAGATACAGTAATAATATTGAAAATAATAATGATAATAAAACACAAGTATAGTGAAAACTTCATTAGTTCTTTGTGCTGACAAACAATATAATATAAAATCATTGAGTTCCATCTATACTCAATTTTCATTTTCAGTATGTTTCCAAAAGTGACTTTGCTTTGTAACTTTGAAATGCACATTCTGTTTTCAATTTTAGACAAACGTTATTTACAGTATTCTGCAAGCTTTAGATGAGTCAGAGTCACATTTTTCTGAAATATCACAATTCTCCAGACAGAATTTGAAAAAATAAAAACTTGCATATTTCTTTAAGTTAGTTTCTCATTATTTCATAATTGTAAAAATAAATTTCTGATTATTTTATTCTTGTGTTTGATCAACAAATATTTTTCTTTACATAGAAATGCCCAAAAATCTAGCATAACTTTAAAAGTTATCAATTATTCATTAATTTAAAATAAATAACATTGTTTCCCCTTCACACTAATTGATACACTTGTAAGGTAGACTGACTCTCCAATAAACAATGACCCTTGTTTATTGGAACCATACTGTGATGGTCATTAGCCACCAACTGTGCTGGTGAAGACAGAAATCCCTTGGCCCACTGCCAAAATCTAGGCCTTTAAGAAGTTGTTAAATTGATCTAAGACAAAGAAAGCATTTCTATTTTACAATGGGCCAAACTAAATATGAAACAGATGTGGCAGAAATAAGCAACTTCACAGAAAATTAGCGGAGAAAAATTGCAAAGATTAACCATAACGCCCTGTCACTTAGCTAAATTCCTTAATTTCTGTGATCAATGTGAAATAAAAATAAAGACACTAATTTTCAAAAATAGTTTTTCTAAAAATCTATGCTCATTGAGCATATATAATGAGAGAAAAAATGCAAAGCACTTTTCATGTTAAGTGTCAAAACAGGACATTCGCGATAATATGTATATCCAGGTAATTGATATGCAATAGATTTGTTTTTATTATATTATAATAGTTTTGTTTTATTTTCATTTATTTAAACAAATATCAAAGAATAAAATGCTTGCAGCAGATCCCCTTATCTGACTTTGTATATTAAAAATTAGGTGTCCTTGCTAATATCATTCCCTTAAACCATTTTGAAAGTCAAAGACTTGGATTTTAGATATAAAGGTGGCTTTGTTCGTTTCAATGGTAGCGTTAATTCAGTACAAGATAGCACTATTTTTACTGAAATTTGAACAATTTTAGCGTAGTCATTTGTTCATAAATACCAACTTATCAATACAAAAGTAAAAAATATAAGAAAAAAATCAAACTGCACAAATCTATTTGAAAATAACCGTAATAATTAACCATGCACCCAGTATCTTCCCAATGAAACTATTTGTTAACAATAATTTTCTTACATTCCGCATGACATTTCAATGAAATGACCTTAAAGCTGCAGACTCGAAACAGAAGACTCATGAAAATATTTGGAAAATAATGGCTGTTTTAAGGTATCTCAAATATATAAAATGCTCAAAATCACTTTCAAGATTAAAGTTATTCATTTTGTGAGGTTTTTGACACGTAACGTGATGTCATATGACGTCATTTTAATGCGATAGTATTTTTTGAGGTTGGTATACCCCAAAATGCGTTTAATCCCCCAGTGACATTTCTTTAGGTCACCGACTGTTCTAAGGCAATTCCCCTACATTAAGTTTGACTTGTCCGTTTCGTTTTGTATGTTATATACATTTTCCTTATGTTGGTGGTGTTACTTCTCTTTACAGAATATCCGGACCGTATTGTTGATTTTTTGTCATTCTTTGGCAAGTTCATATTAAACATATACAAATTATGACTGTGAACAGAAAATCTAGGGATTTTCTCTAAAGTTTATATGAATAGTCCGGGAAGGCCAACCAAAACAAAAATAAAACTATTTCAGTGCCTGACCGGAATCGGATGAGTCTTGGTTAAATCAGTTCCTTGTGAACGTATTTTATCTTTTGTATTAATGTCAACTAGTCTATTAGGAATTGTTTGCTGAAAGTTTTGTTTTTTGCTAATTTTTATATTTTTATTGTCTTCTTTTTGCGTTGAAGCAGTTTTGTCAACGAAAAGTAATTTTAATCTCCAAATGTTCATAAGCAACACACACATACATAAATATATGAATTTATTTTATGGTTAAATTTCGGCGAAATAGCATGTATCAGTCACATTGTGTGTGATATAACTCTGCCGGTCTACGTGTACAGTGTGGTGTTAATTTCTAATTGTTCGCTTAGAACGGGTCGCGTTTTGTTCCTTTTAGTATATAACACGATTCAAATAACGTTACTTCAGGAGAATTTTATAGCGTTACGTTGCAAAAAGCAAATGAAATTGAAATTCATGTCCTTTGGGTGTTTGTAACATCTCAAGATGTCTTACATCATTTTCGTTTACTAATGTCGGTCTTCTGCACTAAGGAACGGATTGTTGCAACATGCGTATTTTAACGTAAATAAGTAAAAAATAAAAGATGAAATTTTGTTTGTTTTGAGTGAACATGGACTATTTCTCACATACGCGTTCGCGAAATTATAAAAAAATAAATGTATCACTTCTCGGTGAGACATATTCCATATCAACTGAAAACAAACAAATATTATTTATATAATTGTTCGGCCTGCCTCAACGTAACACAACACTGGACTATAGTAGAACAGAACAGAACAGAAAGTTTATTAGTCGAATGCATGATACAGCATACAGACATAAACAATGGTAAATACTAGCAAAACGTGGCAACAAATAGTACAAGTATGAAATAACCTTTACAAATAAACACAATAATAGCAATATTTAACGAGAGTGTCTATTTCATTCATTCACGATTCAGTAAGTCATTTCTCTTTTGAAAAGCGTTTAATAAGTATAGAGCAATGTTATGGAGTAAACGCTTATTGTCCGTTTTCATTAAATCCACGAACACTGAACCCAGATTCTCTAGAAATTGAACGTGTTTTACTAGCTACGACATTTTTTACTTTTACATATGTGAAAAACCTTTACATGTACATTCATTTCAGGTCAATATTAATCCAAAATTATCCCATTTTGTCTAAACTTGCACGGGAAGTCGTACTCTAAAAACAAAACACTAAAATCAAGGGAAGGGAAAGCGGAGAATTAACCGACATTCAGTCTTTTAAGTAATTAGTTTTGCCTTTTCTCGATGTATTTAACTAGCGGCTGAATTATTTGTTGAGCACGCAATACTTGAACAATCCATTTAAGTGTATAATCCCAGACGCATGCCAATATCTTTACTTAAGCGGAAGCAGATCGAACCAATTACATATTTCATTTGATAAGTATATGTAAAGATATATGCTGTCAAGAAATGTAAGAACATTTAAAATGTTGGTATATATTTCTAATCCTTTGTTTAAGTTATAATCTGAAATTTTATTTAAATTCTACTATATATTTAATGTATTTTTGCAGTTCATTTACTTTGAAATTCACCCTCAACTATAATAGATAATGATTGTTTGCTGTTCTCAAACATTCTCCTCATACTTTGCGCAAGTCTATTAACATTGTGAGAGGCCTCTACAGTAATGAACAAGCCTAAGAATTGTTCGGACAATGAATGCAGTCTTCTGCAAAATGCATAATGTCATATATGTCTTTCAAAAAGATTATTTTTTATTATTATTCTTGTCGCTAATAATAATTTTAGAACATCTTTTATACTTGATGCTGTTGATTCAGAAGCTATTTTTTATTGGCTTCCAGTATCTAAGTTTTTTTCGAATGCGGGTAACTATATCATGTCTTTTTGAAATAGGCAACTGTCGTACTCCTAAGCATAATTCAGTTACTAGTACCAGGCTATAAATGTTCTGAGACATCCATCGCAACCTCATATATTATCATTTGCTTCCAAGTCTATAATATTGCATTCCATCTCCCAAGTTTTCATATAAAGCATTCAGGTGAATATTATTTGTCAGTGACTTGTCTTTACAAGCATACAGTGATGTATGAAAGGGTTTTGCATTTCTTTCTAGATATGTTTTTGTGTGCTTGTTATCTTCTCATTGTAGCACCGTTTTGTTTTCTAAATAGTAAAAAAACAGTTTGGAGGCCTTTCACCTCTGCCAGTCCATTTCAAATTTGATCAAATATCATGTACATGTGTTTTAGATTATTTTTATTATATTTAAGGTTCTTCATTCATTTCTACATATTAGTCAGTGTTTTGAACGTGCAAGGTTTTTTTTTCTTGTTGTATTTATTAATTCATTAATTCAAATAGTTCTAGTATTAATCACATGATATTGAAGTGAATCTTATTTCCATAAGCAATATTTCCAAAAATAACAAACGATAAATACAATTCCTTATTTATGACGTGGCCATTATTATTAAGACAGGTGAGCAATATCGCTAATTATTTTATACAATATCTTTTTTATTTGATACTGTACAAATATCCTCCATCTAAATGATCCTTTGCTGTGTTCAACCATATAAAAGCTTTAATCGGAATATATACATGCTATTCAGTGATTTGATTTATGGCTACAAATGTACTGGTTTGTCCAAGGGATAAGAACATTATAATGTCCAAAGCCATTACCTGTCAATATGCGGAAATGTTATCATACATTGTATTCAGATTCGTCTGTGTTTTATCCATATATAGTCCATTTGCTTCAAATATAAAGTAGAAAATGTGGAAACTGTACAAGTCGCTCAACACGACAAAAATGAAAATGTTGCAGACTCGGTTTGATTGAGCCTGTTCTTGGCGGTATACCGTCTACACCCTCCATTCCCGGGTTGAGCAGACATGTTAAAAGTACCAAAAACAATTTAGAGACATCCGCAGATGTGTTCGTACGACGGTGCACATGGAAACTTCAATGATACACTAAAGTTCGTGTGTAATTCCATGAAAAGCGGCATATGGCCCCCAGTTAAAATAATGTTGGCATGCCCTAAACGAATTATTAATAATTTTCCGAAATTTAAGAAAATTCAAGTCACGCAAAGATATTATTTTATTCACTTTGCTACCATATCTTCTATTTTTAAAAACGTTTTAAAAGATGTAAAAGAATGAAATGTAGCCGCACGTTCAAATGTTAAACTTTCACATTATCTGTTTTTTAAAAATGAATTTAACTATGAAATATATAAGGGTGTACACGATGTCAAAAAGTTAGATATACTTTTGTAATTTTAGAGTAGGTGCTCATGATTTAGAAACTGAAAGAGGACAATACATTTATGTTTATGTATTTCACCTTAATAAATTTATATGGTCCCAACAATGATCAGCCTGAATTTTATAATGAAATATTCAGTATAATTGATGACATAGGAAATGATCTATACATGTTGTGTGGAGATTACAATTTAGTACTTGACCCAGAAAAAACTACTATAATATAAATATAAATCTGTTAACAATATTAAAGCCAGACAAAATGTAATACAAAACATTGGTAAAAGGGATCTAATTGATCCGTTTAGATAGTCTTTTCCTAATCTGAAAAGATATACTTGGCGGAAACCTACCCCTTTACAACAAGCAAGACTTGACTTTTTCTTGGTAACGTCATCGGCACTGCTTTATGTAGACGATATAAAAATTGAATTTAGCTACCAATCAGATCACTCTATTGTTTTACTGAAATTAAAATTTGATGAATTTAAACACGGTAAAGGCTAATGGAAGCATTATAATTCACTTTTAAAGGATATTGAATACTTAAAAACAATCAATGAAAAAATAGATGAAGTTAAAAAACAATATGCTGTACCAGATACATGTTTGATAATATTTCTGAAATACCAGATAGTGAAATACAATTTTCAATAAATGACCAATTACTTTTGGACACACTTAGGATGGGATTACGTGGAAAGTCAATATCATACAGCTCTTACAAAAAGAAAAACACTAAAATAAAGGAAAATGAAATATTAGAAGAGATTAATGAAATTGAATCTGTTTTGACAAGTGATAAATTAGTTATTACATAATAATAAGATTACAGACGCTCAAAATTGAACTTAAAAATCTCAAAGACTTACAATTACAAGAATATATAGTTAGATCTAGGGTAAAATGGATCATAGACTGAGAAAAGCCTAGTAAGTACTTTTGTAGCTTAGAAAATAATGGTTATATTTCGAAAACAATATATAAAATACAAAAAGAAGACGGCTCAATACTTAAGGACTAAAACTCAATACTCAAAGAAATCGAACATTTCTATGAAAAGCTTTTTCAGTCAAAAACAAAATTTGAAATTATAGATGAACAATTTGAAAATTTTGTCGAAAATGTTGATTCGCCAATCCTAACTCAGTCAGAAGCAATTAAATTAGAAGGACCGATAGGTTATAATGAAGCAACAGACGTTTTGCAAAACATGGCAAATAACAAAAGCCCAGGGACTTCTGGGTTTGGGGCTGATTTTTATAAAGTATTTTGGAATAAACTAGAAACTTTTGTTGTCAGAGCCATAAATCATGCATATTTGTCTAAAAAAGTTTTCGGTTACACAAACACAAGGTATCATTACATGTATCCCAAAGGAAGATAAGCCTAAACAGTTTTTAAAGAATTGGAGACCTATAACTCTTCTTAATACAGTTTATAAAATAGCTGCAGGATGCATAGCAAATAGAATTAAACCCACTCTAAACAAATTGATAAGCAAAGACCAAACAGGATTCATAAAAGGCAGATATATCGGAGATAATACAAGACTAACATACGATATAATGCAGTATACCGAAGAAAACGATATCCCGGGACTACTTCTTTTAATAGATTTTTAAAAAGCATTCGACTCACTGTCATGGGCCTTTGTTCAAAAGACACTGTCTTATTTTAATTTTGGACCATCTATTAAAAGCTGGTTTAATATTTTTTACAAAGATGTACAATCAACTGTTAACCAGTGTGGCTTTCTATCTGATTTTGTTAAGATAGACAGGGGCTGTAGACAAGGTGGCCCACTTTTATGTTATATATTTATTTTATGTGCTGAGGTTTTGTCCTTAAAAATAAGAAATAGTAAATATATTAAAGGTATAAATATCAATAACGTGGAACACAAATTGTGTCAATTTGCAGACGACACAATGATTTTAGACGAGTCAAAGGACTCTTTAAATCAGACTCTGCATGTTTATTTTACAAACTTATCAGGGTTAAATGTAAACTTTGATAAAACTAAGGTTGTATGGATAGGAAAAAAGAAATATTGTAGTGACAGTATAAAAACACGGTGGAAGTTGTCATGGAATCAGCATAGCTTTAAAATGTTAGGCATAAAGTTTCATGTAGGTCTTAATAACATAATAGAATTAAATTATCAGGGAAAACTGACTTCAAAATTTAATAAATCAGTGGAAAAGGAGAATTGGTAAAATAGCAGTTATAAAAACATTATTAATATCACTATTTAATCACCTTTTTATTGCATTACCTACACCACCTGAAGCTGTAATAAACAAACTTAATGAAATGTTTTTTGAATTCATCTGGCAGGGAAATGTCAAAATTAAAAATAATGTCATGGTTAAGGACTATCCTGAGGGAGGTTTAAAATGATTAATATTAATTCTTTTATAATGGCATTAAAACAACATGGTTAAGACGAATAACAGGCGACGCAAGTTGGATAAGCATTATTGAAGAAAAAATTGAAATGCAGAAATCATTTCATTGTGGAAAACATTATTCTGATAAGCTAGTAAAAGAAACAAATAACATGTTTTGGAAAGACACTTTTACCGCCTTTTCTACACTTATCGGATCAATTCCTATTGATGCAAACTCCATTGGAAAACTTCCAATATTTTATAACAATAATTTGTTAATAGGTAAAAAAAGTGTTTTTCTAAAATCATGGTTTAATCATGGGATCTACTTTCCAGATTTTATTTACTTCACAACAGCGGGTGTTAAGTGCTGTGTGGCGGCCGTAAAAAGTCGCCCCGACTTCATCTCAGTGTTGTTATAGTTTCTGGTCCTTCGGGATCATTGATTTCAACTCATTTAGATTTGAAGATTGAATACTGCTTAAGCCGGTGCTAGGGGGCGTGAGCAGTGTTGCATATTCCATTACTGCTCATGAACAGACTCAATAAAACCGAGTCTGCATTTTTCGCTGTTTGCTTTGTTCTCGGTGCTTCCGACGGATCTACTTTCCAGATTTTATTTACTTCACAACAGCGGGTGTTAAATGCTGTGTGGCGGCCGTAAAAAGTCGCCCCGACTTCATCTCAGTGTTGTTATATTTTCTGGTCCTTCGGGATCATTGATTTCAACTCATTTAGATTTGAAGATTGAATACTGCTTAAGCCGGTGCTAGGGGGGCGTGAGCAGTGTTGCATATTCCATTACTGCTCATGAACAGACTCAATAAAACCGAGTCTGCAATTTTCGCTGTTTGCTTTGTTCTCGGTGCTTCCGAAGGATCTACTTTCCAGATTTTATTAATGCTGGTGTACATTACATAGAAGATCTTTTGAACATTGATGGACCTTTTTTTATCAGGAACTGAATTCAACGAAAAATACAACCTTCGAACAAATTACCTAGCTTTTCAGGGAATGCAAAATACAATTAAACACTTTTTGAAAAAAATATGGATTTACCGTATATGACATAAGTGCTAGTTATGGACCAAAGTTACCACCATACATTAGATTTATAATAAAACATAACAAGGGGTCAAAAATAATGTATGACATTTTTAAATGCAAACAAATCAAAACCAACAAGTCAGGAAAAATGGACAGAAAAGTTAAATGTGGACTTTGACGAAAACGAATGGAAACTTATCTACGAATTACCTTTAAAAATCACGAAAAACACAAAGGTACAATGGTTCCAAATTCGAATTCTACACAGAATTATAGGAACAAATGATCTGTTGTACAAGATAAAATACAAAGACAGTCCGTTGTGCTCTTTTTGCAAACAGGAAAACGAAACAATCGAACACTTATTCTGGAAATGTGATACAACCAGAAATCTTATAAATCAGCTCTTGAAACCAACAACTCAACCATTTTCTTCCTTGAATGAAAATATAATATTTGGATACAGCAAAAATGATGATTCGTCAGCAGCAAAAACAATAGTACTGATCTTTTTTAAAATGTACATTTATCAATGCAAAATGCTTAACTCGTCACCTACAATAATAGGAGCCAAAAGTTACATATTATTCAATTCTAATATAGAAAAAGAAACGGCAACACTCAATAAAAACATCGAAAATTTTAAAAAATCTTGGCAATCTATGAAGAAGCTTATGCCGGAGCTATGCTGATTAAGACTGGAAGAAAAGGTTAAATAACCTCAAATATAACAAATTGATTCATATAAGAGGTGTATTTTAGATATTCTACATATCTTTTTTTTTCTATTCCATACAGCCAAATTATTGAAGTTAATGAAAAAAATATTATATAACCTTGTAAAAGTATGAAGGGATAGAAGGAACCAGATTAACCCTTATGATGCTGGGCACGATTGGCACATCCGTGCAGTCTGATCGAGATCTGCACTGTTTCGCCATTCAGTCAGTATTTTTTTGGTAATCACCCCTTCAAATAGTTAATGGGACTGTCCAAATGGGAGGATGGACAAGTTCATTATAGAAATTTAGCAGGGTAGGGGTTAATATATAAATAGAGATAAAGCAGACAAGTGTGAGATTTTTTATTCTACATAGACATATCTTTAGGAAAAGAAATTAACTTAGCGTGTTTGAATGTTTAAATTTTCTTTTCTGTCATCATTAGAAAAATGTAAATTGGGCTCTATTGCTTTTCTATTCAAGCAAGAATAAAAACCCTATTATTTGCACTTAACATGTACCTATTATTGTTATAATGTTATAATATTTTGTAATTTGTAAGACTACTAGTGCTTCGACCCTTACTAGTCATTTGACGAGGCACTTTTGCCACTCAAAGTTAACGTTTATTGTATTTTGCCACAATGGCCGCGGTGCTAGGTGATCGGCAATTATTTCATAAATCTAAGGAATGTTTGAAAATCTGATAGTTACTTACAGCCATTCAATCCAGACAGTCGTTGGTATGTATATATTATTTAAGCTGAAGCAGACTGTATCATTAAGTTTGTTTTTTACTAGTGACGTCATAATAATGTTATTGTTAATGTTAAAAGCAATACAAGCTTCGTACTATCTTCTCTCATTTTTCAAAAATTTTAAGCTACAGTGATGGAACTTAAACTTAAATGTGAGTAATATAATAGTTTGTTTTTATATATAATCTAGAACTTTGGCTAGAAAAAAAAGAAAGAAAAATTGGTCCTCTAAAGTTTCTAAATATGTGGACATTAGTCTAATTTAGAGGAAAACGACTAACAATTTTGTCAAGATCATATACATGTACTTCAATATCGCGTCAATTTGTGATGCTTGTTTAAATACTGTCACCGCATAGCGAACTCTTTCGAATTGGTTTACGTTTTTACAGACGCCGTTTTCAAATCATGCCGAGGTAGGAAGTTAAGAAGTAAGTAAGTAAAATAATTTTTATGTTCTTTAAAAAAAAAATTTGGCAATCTGGTATACCTTAAATATTTTCAGCGCCGACAGTTTATTTCCCAAACAATTCCGTCCATTACTTGTACACTCAAGTAAAGTAAAAATACAATATCAATTTATGACAAATCTTTCATTTTTGCAACCTATGTGATTTTCGAAACATATGGTGGTTTCATTTGTCTTTGTGATATTCACAGCATATGGTGGTTTCATGAACTTTGTCACATGTGGGCCGGAGCCCGTGTCGTTTTCCGTGTATATACATTGCGATTAGCACGTATTTACTAATGTTAACAAATTTGTCGAAATTTAAAACGTTTTATTACCTTCAAAATAAACTTTTTTCAAAATTCTTTTATTTGGAACGTTATTACGCCACAATATTAGAAGTATTATTTTTACTAGAAAGACTATGATGTGACATCAACATGTTAACGTTTCGATCACGTCAACGTCACATACGAAAGCGTTTTGCAACGTAAACAAACACAACATAAACTTTTTATAATTGAATTGTACAATTTAATAATTATTTTTCGGTATCTAATTTCTGTACATCCTGATAAAATTCACCAATGACTGTAGTTACAAGCTCCACTTGCACATGTGATAAAGGTCATGCATCGAGTATCGCAAAAATCGTGTTGTGCTCTTACTTTTCTTGAACGTATGTAATGGACATGTACTCTTGCCGACCACACTGAAGGAGTTATACGTTTCTTTTTTTAAAAGATTCTAGTATTTTGATAAACAATAACATATAATGGAGGAAACTATATCTAGAAAAAATTGAACGAGCAAAAGCCTACAGAACTGTAAAGTAAATAATAGGAAGTGAGAACTAAACTCCTTCTAGTGGTGGCTGAGACTTTTTGCAACAGTATTAAAATCACAACTCATGTGTGAGTTAAAAATATATTGTTTATAGATAAGGTCATTTTTTTCTGAAATGACCAGCATTTGTAAGTGAAATTTAAAGAATCCAGATATTAAAAATATATCATAGTCGGCCTAAATAGCTAATGGTTTGACGGTATCGAACATACACTGTAGAAATATTTTACGTATGCCATATCTTTCATGCATAATATATAAATGCTGTAAATTTGCTCTTCAGCTAGAGTTAAATCGAAAATGTCGCCGTAAATGATGGCAAGCATTTAAATTGCATTGTAAATGACATTGCACATCCGATATGAAATTTACACGTCAATATGGAAAATATGTACATTCTGATCATCCTTTAGGAGAAACGTATGTAATACAATAACAGCACTGTATTCGTGATTATTACTGTGCGTTATATGCCTCATATATCCGATATACGTCCTGAAATATCCAATTTGACACATGAATATAGATATATACCACAACTAGATATTTTCGAAAAAGAAAAACATGATAAAAAACGGGCGTGATTACGATACCTGATTCAGTGTTTAACGTAACAAAATCTTTCAATGAAATATCTAATTATCCCATTCTAACGTTGATATCTTAGTAACAATAAAAAATAGTTTTTAGCAATTTTCATGTACTTACATAATGTTCTAACTATAAGCATCCGTTGGTCATTAAAACGGAATTACGCTAGTCATGCTTCTCTGAGATAAGGTGTTATATTTCTATACCAACCTGAAAGACATTTCTGCTTTTCTCGACTAAATATAAATTCCTCATTTCATAACAACTTTCTTCATGATTATGAATATTCATATATTTCAGGGCTTCTTCCTGGGCGTAGACTGCAAGTTAGTGTGGACAGAACAAATGATGCGTGGCTTTAATTTGATGTGTATGCCTGACAGCCTACTTTTTCGCCTAGTGACTTGGCAGACATGGACAATTTACAAAGTGGACGTAATGGATAGATTGTGTGTATAAAATAGCAAAATATGTTGTAGATATGGTCAGTGGAGACATCTATATTTATATTCACACTGGTCGTAGCTTTCGCAAAAGCGGTGGTTCCAACGCCGCGGTGACGAATGATTCGCCGCAGAAATGGTGGATAAATATGACCAGGTAAATGTATTCCCGCTGTCATCGGCAGGTTTTCTATTGAGTTTGTCTTATTTTTTTCAAATTTGAGCCAACATACCGGTATGTATTCTTCCAGCCACAAACACTTGTTCTGTGCAATCTTTTGCCATTAATGTAAATACTTTCGTATAGTTTGACGAGGAAGTCGATTTTGTAGCGTTTCTCTTAAAATGGTACTTTTTTTACAAAACAGCCACCGATTACGTTTGCATGTTAACGCAAGTATGACCCTATCAGGCAACAACCATTTCCTGGTACTCGGTGAACCGTCAATGCAGGTACAAAAGAATAATTGACCAAAAATAATTCTAACGCAGTGGGCGGTGGATACAATTGCAACGCATTACGGTGTGTCCAAGTTCTGAGCTTTAATCTTAAATAAACAGCACTTTCCCGGGATTTGACTCTGTTTCTACCATTACATCACACTGATACCAGATAAACAAAGTGACCCAACATTTAGAAGTAGTATACATATATGTTAATTGCATCACTCCTTATTCAAAACTTTAAATATTATATTGTAAAGAGTAACAAATAAATTGATCCTGTAGGACAAAGAAATAAACAGTATAAAGGACATTCGATCACTATGTGTATCCAGTTAAACTATTCGCATGGGTTTTAAATAGTTTTTGAGCAGCCCTGGATACTTGCTTGCCATTCGCTTAAAGGCACGATTTCGTATCGACAGTCTTATTTACTGCAAATAGGCCTAAATACATCGAACAACCGATATTATCAAATGTCATTCAAAGTACTTTTTACATCCTGTTTCCAAACCGAGGCCAACTTAATACTATGAAATTCTTTAAATCTCAATGAAATTTCTTTCCGCTGCAGAGCATAGAGAAGAATTATTTTTAATGAATTATTATATAATACTTTAGGTCAATAGATTACTAGTACTGCATCGCGGTTTAGTGACAGGGGTCAGTTTCGGAACTATAAATAAACAGTTGAATACAAATGCCTCTAAAATACATCTACATAATTCATTTTAAAAAAATGTACCCGGGCCACAATGTATGTGTAACCATCTCAAAAATAAAACAAAGGTCAAGGTCTCTTATATCTTGAGGGGTGATTGAAGTTCCTTTTACTTGTCGTATCATGGTTTTCTATTGTCTTTTGTTAGACGTTGGTAACCTATTTCTTCGTTTAGTTTTCAGTATTCAAACAGAAATCTTTGACTTTTTCTTGTCATTTTGAAGCTTGTGGTATAATTATGAAAAGAAAAGCATATGGTAGAAGTAAAGATAAGTCAGTCCAATTACAAAAAAAAATCCTAAACTCATAAAACGCAGCAGCTATGTACCACTTTGTTATGACAAGTTGTTGTCATGTATCCGCGTATTATTCATTGTATTGTTTATTAGTCAATATGGTAAGGTATATGATGTAAGAATAGAATCGGGTTAGACACTAATTAAACATCCGATACTATCCATTGATATGTTGTTATCAATTTTAGGGAAAATGAATTTTAAAGTACTCTTTAATGCGTTCATATTATGCAATATGCAGCACATTTTAGATGACATTATTACGATATGAACATTGTGTTAGTTCTTGACAGTAGATAAAGCAAAATATGGTTTGGAACATGTAGGTTACTTTTGGTATATTATATAAGTGATGCAATGCTCTTGCCCAAGTAAATGTTTTAGGTAAGTTAAAAGTCGAAAACGGTCACTTATGGAATCGGACACACCGCAATGCGTTGCAGTTGTATCTACCGCCCCTGCATTGGAATCATTTTGGTCGATTATTCAATGTGCCTGCAATGACAATTCAACGATTACGAGGACATGGTTGCAGTTTGATAGTGCCATACTAACGCTATATATAATGTAAACGTAATCAGTGAAATGCTACAACTTTAATCGAAATTCTATAGAAAACGGCAATCCCTCTTCAAACTGTACAGAAGTGTTTACATTAATGGCAAGGAGTTTCACAAAACAAGTATTTGTGACTAGAAGAGTAAATATGTGGGCTCCTGTCCCACTTGTTGTTTCCAGCTTAATATGAAAAAAAAAAATAAGGCAAAACTCATTAGAAAATTTACCGATTACATTCATTCAGCCGTAATTATCCACCGTTTTCGCGACGAAGCTTGCACCGCCGAGGCCTTGGAACAACTGCATCTGCGAAAGCCAGCGTAATATTGCTAAACTACATGTTGTCGTTAGCAGTTTCGAATCACGAACACACGATTTTTTGCTGTACATTCGATATATTGATGTACGTGTACAGTGTATAAGCGAAGATAAAATTCAGCTGGTAAAATGCGTTATCTTATCTTGTACTTAAATTAGTTCTCCGTTTCAATCTTAATATCCGTACATTGCCGGAATTGCACAGAATAAAAAAGCATTTCAGTAATACATGGAATGTGGGCGTGCCTGTGTAATGTATGTTCAGTACATAATCGAATATGGTGAATGACTGTCAGCTTGACAGCCTGGTGCATACAGGAATGTGAAAAAGGAATCGGTGATTAATGGCTGCTGAGTATATGTGTGATTTTTTTTTTTTCATTTCAATTGCACCATGAAAGCGAACGCTAACAGTACTAAACGATTGATTAAGAGGAAGTTTGGATGGTAACGTTTGAAGTAACAAAAGACATATAAAATTAAGTACAAAGTTGTGAAAATTGAAAAGACGTGTTTGCCACAAAAACTTGGAAATCAACACATGACAGACGAATCTAGGCAGTGCCCCACTATTGCTGCAATCAACAACAACAACAATAAATTTATTGCATTAAACATTTTACAATGTTTATAACAAACTGACAATTCCAACACGAACATAGCTTTTCGGAAGATCTTACATGTACTTAGTTTCTGATTTTACTTGCATGGTATAAAAATTTGGACAAATTTATTAACACATTTCTAGATTTTATTGACAAAAGGTTAGATAGTTTTTGAAGCATAGGCCATGTATAATAATATTTCTTTAGGTATTTTTGTCTGAGATCTTTGTTTTAAGTACATATTCAAAGATGATGAAATTCATTTTCAACCATATTTGATCTACATTGAACACATATTCTGTTATTTCTTGGAACATTAACATGTCTACCTGTTTCTATAAAAAGATCATGAGAAGAAGTTCGACATTATCGAATAATCAAGACATGGCGGCTGTCTTGGTAAATTAAGCTTTTGTGGATGTCATCTGCACGACTATTTCATTCTGAGTGAATATTTTAAACTGTGGTAATTTACTGTTATCCGAAGTGCCATTGTAGTGCATTTAAAAAATAAAACATTTCTTTTTAATTTGTTGTAGAACTTGAAAATGATACTTGCACTGCTAGAATATGCCGATGCATGGTCAGTTTCGCTGCATTCTTAACAATAAGCATCTGTCTTGACACGATCAAATCACGAAACATAGCCTCAAACATACAGATTTTTCCCAAACATTTCCGATTTTGATATGAACCCAGTGACTTTGCATAGAAACATATTCTACAAATGTACATACACTTCAGTAAAACGAACATATTCCATCGGTAGTTAACCATTTACCAAGCCCGCCCGCTTAGCTCAGTAGGGAAAGCGTTGGTCTACGGATCGCGGGGCGGGGCGTATGTTCTTCGTGACGATTTGATAAAAGACTTTGTGTCTGAATTTCGTCCTCCACCTCTGATAATTCATGTGGGGAAGTTGGCAGTTACTTGAGGAGAACAGGTGTGTACTGGTACAGAATCCAGGAACACTGGTTAGGTTAACTGCCCGCCGTTACATGACTGGAGTACTGTTGAAAAACGGCGTTAAACCAAAAACAAAACAAAAAACGAAAACCATTTACCAACGCTGAGCTTACTTCAGATGATTTATTTACTCAGTTGCATTCTGTATGTTGAATTGATTATTTTTGTAAATAACGTTGATTATGAGATAATAAAAGTTCTTAAGGAAACGGATTAGCATGGCAGTTAAACTTTATCAGGCGCCACAAGAATGCGGTTGCTCATTATTTCTCAAATTATATGATGAATATGCATGACAAAATACTGAATAAGTGACACTTCATAAGACCATTTTCACCTTTTTCTAAACTATATCCCGTAAACATCAGAAAATAATAAATACATGTATACTCAAATAATACCTTCCCCCCTTAAACACTGAATGGCTCAGTAGCAAAGTTCTGTTACTTTGCTACTCAAAGCATATTGCATCAGAAATCCGTTATTTTAAAAATATATATATTCGTAAGTATCTACTGGAGAAATACAGTCAATATTGCGGTCTTGACAGGCCCAGTAG
Source organism: Mercenaria mercenaria (assembly GCF_021730395.1). Lineage (NCBI taxonomy): Eukaryota > Metazoa > Mollusca > Bivalvia > Venerida > Veneridae > Mercenaria > Mercenaria mercenaria. The sequence continues at coordinate 11,079,811 of NC_069361.1, read as the reverse complement.
GTCCTGAATCCCTGATATTACCAAATTCAAATAGAATAGAATAGACGCCTACTTACTTACGTAAATAGATGTGTAGTATAAAAGGAATGCTAAATACTGCAATTGCTTTTGTCGCACATTTAGAACATTTACAATTTGTAGGTATAAATATGTTTTTAAAATGCGGCGTCTTTGTTGCGTCGAAAAATCCTTAACGCATTGGTTGAGTAACGGAACACCAATACCTGTTTTTATCCTACCCTTATACAAGATAGAGCACAAAATCGGCCTGCCTAATAAACTTTGCTTTATTCAGTCAGTGTCAAAATATCACTTTTGCGGGAAATTTTGAAATCACATATTTTATCAAAATTTTAAATTGAAACCGATACCATTGTACTGGAAATGTTTGAATTTAGAAAATGAGTGGTCAAATTAAGGATTTTTATCCAGAAACAAAACAGTTATTGCTATTTATCACTTTTACGGCACTTCAGTCGGAAATTTTGAAAACACATTTTTTCCGAATTTTTCATTGAAACCGTTATCGTTGTATTGGAAATATACTAACTAAGAAAATAAGTGGTAATATCAAAAGTTTATATCCAGAAACAAAAAAGTTATTGCAATTTTCAATTTTATCCGCAAATTTTATTGCACTTGCAAACGTTATATTATGACGTCAAGTCTGCACGCTGTTGCTCTTTCCAACGACTTTTTCCCCAATATTCTGAGCACGTAGGATAAATAGAATATTAGATTACTGTCTGAAAAATTTAAATTTATTAGGCTCGTCTACGAAAATATATAAGGCTCGGCAACAGCCTCACCTAATGTATTTTCTTCAACTCGCCTAATAAATTTAAATTTATCCGACAGTAGCCTAATATTCTCTATATCTGATTTACAGTCATCCCATTGAAAGCCATTTTTCAAATATCATGCAATAACACAGATCTGTTTTAAATGTTTTAGCCCGGGGCTAGAGGGCGTTGACGGTAGCTTGCATCCCCACTACCGTCCATGAACTGGCTCATTCAAACCGAGCCTGCAACAGTTTCGCTCATGTCGTTGTTTTCCACTTTTTCTTACTTTACTTTTCATTGTAAAATTTATTCAATAAATATTCATGTGCAGTTATATTATTTAATCAAAATCTTAGGACTTCAAAAGATATATAACTTAAAACAAAATGAAATAGCTTATAAACCCTATGCATATCCTAAGTCTGAATAAAATTAACACATATGTACAAGTAAATATGCAATAAAAACTGTTACAGCGCAATAATTCCTCATCATCATCATTTATAGTAATAGCAAACGTTCAATACTGATACATTATGGCCATGTGTGGGGGTTAGAGAAAGTAAAATACTGTCAGGTTTCCTAAGCTACTCAATCCCCTTTGTGTTTCCTAACAGTTGTGATAAAAAAGGTGCAAAAACCTAACACCTTAATTCCCTTAACTGCAATAAACTGTTGTGCAGAAAGGAAGGACGTTAGTAGGGTTAAAACAGGATAGAAGCAAGACAAATCGTACTGGAATTGTGGTGTAAACATCAATGTAATCAATTTTATCAAGTTTAAACCACCGAATATTATTCGTATTCACTAAGTCACATCACACATCAAATTTGTTAAAAAATAAAGTTTTCTGAGTCATAGGTAGCGCCTCAGTTCATAGATATCTATTGTGTATACATTACCTGAAAATTTCATGTTTCTAGCTTTCATTAATATAGTCCTGAATATATATGACTATTCATAATCAGGTATATATGTACATGCACTGGTTTTAACGATGATATATATTTGTCTTAAATTTCGTTTCGTAAGGTTTATCAAGTCTAGGCAACTTTGGGCAGAACCAGTCCTTTTTGTAAGTTGGTAACTCTTACAATTTCGTTTCGATAAGGATTACACCTATTGTTTCAAGTACTTTGTATTTTTCATTATATAATCAGCGGCTTATGTCATTATTACTAATGCAGTTCTTGGTCTCGGCGAGTCCATGGTTTATTTAATGGTATAATTTCTTACAAAGTAAAGTATAGGTTACGTCTCTTCTTGACTTTGATACGCCTAAATATTAGAAATCGGTTATTGTTATGTATGAGATAATATTATTGGTAGGAAATAACTTGTATAGAAAGATTTTTTTTATCAAATTTGGTAAAAAAACTGTAAGTAAGTCTCTTGATCGGCAAGATTGACAAGTCAAACTTGGCGGTCTATGATACACAATGCCGAAATATTTTTAGAGATTCTTATAAGTACTTCGATACTTCTGTTGTTTGTTTTTGTTTTATATATATATATATATATATATATATAGTTTAATGTGAAATTTGTACACATTCACTGATACGTATAAATTGTCATTCTACCATCTTTTAAACACTTTGCTAAATTTATCAATGAAGTCAAAATTCAATAAATCATTTGGTACTAAATTTTAGCAAGTTAGAAATTAAAAAGTTTATGGGTAATTACATTAAAAATATTAAGGCAATTAGAAATATATCAGCATGAATTTAGTTTAGTTTATCTTATATGTATTCATATTGATATACTCTCTTGTATAAACGCATGTATGTACAATATATGTGACGATGAACTTCTATGTTCAAGTCAAGTTGTAAATAAAATTTCTGATCTGTTAAAAAATATCCACTAGCTTGAATAGCTGTTATTATCGTTATATGTGAGTTTTAATTGTTTTAGTTGGTTACCGAAAGTGATTGTTATGCAATTATAACTTTCGTGCGGAGTGAGCGAAAATGTACGTTTTCATAGGCATATTAATAAGTCAAATGACTGTCGTTCGAGGCGAGTGAGAATAACTAATGCAGTATATATTTCTGTTTAAATATGTATACAAGTGCTAGCGAAATGAACAGAATGTTTTCACTATATGTATGCATAGGAATATCGCACCCTGTTAAAACGAGAATAATTATTATTCGTGTGTGAGCGAAATGAGCAGAAAAAAACGTGTAAAATCTATTCATTAAATCATTGGCAGCTTTAGCGCCGCCAGCACTCGTTCCAGCCCCAAGAAGCCTCCAATCCGCTACTGTTAAGATAAGATAAGATTTATTAAACGTCGGTTATAGTCCTGTTCAATAAGGGTTGTTATCTCCCCTGATTTATTACTCCCCTTGTGAACTCTTCAGTGCTAAAAGATAAGATCAGCATACATTCAAAATATTGGGGAGCAAACATGATTAGCCGAATTTGCATATGTAACAAATTGCTGATAACAATCTGTTGACAGAAATTGAATATTTGTCATGTTTATATAATAATTGATAAAAGTATAAACAACATGTCATCTGGTCTAATCTTGCATTATCAAGTATGTGAGAAATTCTAATACTTTGATTGCATTATTAAATAATTGAAATCATGAGTGTCCTGATATCCAAGTTTTATACAAGATCTGAAACAAAATTCTAAGCCTTACTGATTTCATTCGAAACAAAATTTCATTAAATACATATATAGCGGATATTGAGAAAAATACCATTTTTAAAGAAGTTGAAATAAATGTCAAACATTGTTAAAAAGTGAAGCGAATGCGGATTTCCTCTTAAATATTTTAGAAGTATTACAGACTTACAGAGCGGATACTTGATTGTTTCAGTTTAAAATTGAAATATATTTCACAGATTGGAACATCATATGTAGTATTTCTACAAGTGTGCAGCCACAACAGAGCATGTAAATTCTGGTGTCCACACGTGAATTAAATTTCACCTAAAAGTATGAATAAGTCGCTTTGACAAAATTTAAAGTTATAAGAAAAAATTAAAGGTACGAAAGTTTTTATGTGTGTATATATATACATATGTGACAATATTTTGTTGATTCATTGAATAAGTGCTTTATGTTTGTTATAAAAGTTTTTTGAACAATGAAAAATATGCTCCTTCGAACACCCTGTTCATTTCATTAAAGAAATTTTTCAACAGGATTAAGAATTATTAATATGCAGGAAGACCTTTGTTCCTTAAAGTGAACCTGGATAAAGCAGTCTGTTTCCAGTGTTCAATACCATGATAGTTTGAACCTCATTTAAACAGCCGCATTTATCACTTTGACCTAAAGACGTACTATTCTTAAATTACTTATCCCAATGTAGATATATATTTTAAACCAGTCACTACCTTTGAACTTTAAACATCTAGTAAGTTTAGAAAAGGATTTAGTCCTGCTCGCCAAAACATTTTTAGACTGTAGCATTTTAAGTGGTAGGTAGCAGGAGGGGAAACAAAGTTTAATTTCATAGTGAAATATTTATTTCAGCGATTGTTTTCCCACTTTACATGCCGCAGTTCTTCCCAATTCAGTCAGTACCGGACCTTTTCCAAAGTGACAAAAAATTCGCTGAATTTATAGATAGTCCTATTCAGGCCATTTTTTGACAGCTAATATACTGATCATGAGCTAACTTTCCAGTCATTATGCCATCTCAGTGATATTGAAATAACTTCATTTGACGACTGTTAGCTTTTGTTTTAAAAAATTTAAAAACTACTTCAAGAATTCTCTCAAATTCACGAAAAAGTCAGGTAGTTGTGAAAAAATATAAAGAAAATAATGTGTCATATTGTGTTCGGCGAAATATGCTAACTATTTAAGGGACGGAATAGTTCTTGTTGATTAGTATGTAGATAAGTTCCATTTTAGGACGAAGAAGCTCCTAAAATAAACTAAAAATACCCACTACTTTATGACATTTAATTATTCACATAGAAATAGTAAAAGTTTGACAGTTAAGTATTTAGTAACAAGTCACTAAAACATTGTTTACAGAAAGATATAATGAAATCTAACATTTCCATGTCAGTAGTTGTTGACAAGTATTCAGTCTTTTTCAACTTTAATACAAAGATTTTCCCCGTTATACACGCTCTGAAAACAACTCTTAAATGATTCCTACTTTGTAGAATGAAATTAATTTTGGCTGCATTTCATTCCAAACGCAAATTAGACCCTTTCAACAGAATTTCCCTTCAAAGTCTAAACGAAGAAGCCTTGGGCTCAGGTATTTTCTCTCCAAGAGGAATACAAATTTAAAAAGTTCTAATTGTCGTTGTTTGTAGCGTTGATCGTCCTCGATATGTATTTCATAAAGTGGCCTCGTACCTATTAGCCATTCTCATCCATCAGATGTTCGTCAAAATCCCGGGGAACCACGGTAGACCTCTGATATGCGAGAATGCTATTAGCATGTTTTAATAATTATGGCCTATTTCCTGGCACATGTGTACCTCTCTCTTCAATAAACCCTCAATTTACGCACTGAATGTTTGTCAAAGTCAATCGATTCATCAATTCCTTCGTTCGTCGCCATTTTCTGATTTTATTTGCTCCCCGGAAGTAGTTTTTATCAATAACGACAACTCACGCAAGGGAAGTAACAACCTTATTGAACAGGACTATAGATAAAACTACAACATGAGCTTGAAGCTTGTATTCGACATAAACATATTATCCTATAACATACAAACAAGCAAACTGTAAACAAAAGCATTATTAAGACATAATTAAAAATTAAGTCCTTCAGATTAAAACCAGAGTATCAAACCTAAAACAATTTGAAAGACATATATTACATCATAGTGATAGAGGTAAGCATATAAAATTACTTAAGAAATTCATTACTAAAAGATACTTATAAAACAGTGAAAAAATGAAGAAAATTTTATACAAAAGCTAAGACCTGTGTAGTATCTGCTGGTCATAAAAGGAGTCTAAAACTACATCTATAAAATTTATAGTCAAGACTTGCGAAATAAAAATTCTCATGAACAGATTTAGGTTAAGCGATCAGCAGCTACCATTCAGAGTGAAATTAAAGGTCAGTGGCCATCCTTTTACAACGCATATTTTCATTATTATTTATAAAGAGTAGTATTGTTTTAAACAAACAGAAATACATATATCACACATGCAGAGTAACTAAAATAACTAGGACATTTGCTAAAGCATATGCAGCTAGACAAACTAAACATAGGTAAGATAAAATGCAGCCGAGACAACCTAAACATAAACAAGATAAAGCAAAATCAAAATCAAAATCAGCATAATCAAAATCAGGAGGGACGCATAGCAGGGTTAAAGCAAAAGAAAGAATACTAAGCATTTTGGGTATGATTCAGGCGCACATGGAACAAGCACACTTGTGTCCACTCCAAGTCTGGATCAGTCGCTCGAATTCCATGTAATCTGTAGTACACCTAACTTCGTTTGGAATACTGTTCCCGACTTGTGTGGCCTCAAAGCGAAAACTCTTCTTACCGTATGTGGTTGTGCTTACTATTAGTACCTCAAGAGTGTTCGTATATCTGAAATTATAATTTGATGATCTTACTGAAACAAGTTCTTGTATATATAAAGGAGAAAATTTATTTAAACTTTTAATTTGATTTGATGAAACATTTGTAATGTAGCGGTTCTCGTATCGGGAGGCCTCGGTAGCTCAATTGGTAGAGCGTTGGCACGGTAAGTTGGTCCGAGGTTCGATTCCCGGTCGAGGGCGCACATTTTTCCTTAGACTTTTACATCTGGGGGCTCGTCCGGGATGCCCATCCTTGGAGCCCATGCAGGGCGAAGCAGTTTGGCTGGGGTGTGCATCTGAATTCGGTTAACAGTTTGCGGCAGACATTGGCCAGGAGTGCCAATGTCTCGCAATAAGAGGGAAGGTGTGTAGCGGTTCTCGTATCGGGTGGCCTCGTTAGCTCAATTGGTAGAGCGTTGACACGGTAAGCCGAAGGTCCGAGGTTCGAATCCCGGTCGAGGCTGCACATTTTTTCTGAGACTGTTACAGTAAATTAAAGTTTGAGTATCTTCGATTAAGAAACGGCTTAACCTTGTTAATAGGCCTACATTTATTTGTCTTGCTGCCTTATTACAGATTTTTGAAAGATGAACTTTTAAAATTTAACAGTGAGTCAATTTCAACTCCAGGCAGTTTTACATGAGGTTCACTGGGTATATTTGTGTCTGATATTTGAGGCTTTTGATATTATCAAATGTATATCTTCTAATGCATATTACCTGCTATCCGGAGTGTCATTGTTTTAGCACTTATTTCGATCAGGTCCATACGGCCGTTGTCTGTAGAGGTAAAAGCAAATATTTTATTAGAAGCACTGAACAAAGGTAAAATACTCAATTTGGAACGTATTCCATAGAAGGTGTATTTGAAGACAATTTATCGGATGTGAGGTCTGTTTTCATTGGTGCTTCAAAAAACATTGACTAATCAAAAAAGGGGACACAAAAATGACATTTATCGTCACCTCCGGTGTTCCTTTGCCGCCATTTTGAAGCACGCTTGCCTGAAATTAGTGAAAAAAGGGGCATTTATGAATTAAAATTTTCATAAAATAGGTAATAAGTATAAGCAGTCATTCCCGACATACTACATTTTTCCTTTAAATGCAGTATAAAATGTGTAATTAACTAGATTCTAGCAAATACCACAAGATCTCTACGATTTTTATGCAAAATTTTCAACTTCCAAGTCTTCTCGATCAGAATAATAGGGGTCTTAGTGCTTATTTTTATGTGAAATGCTGCAGAATACAAATATACCCGTAAAACTGGTTGTATTCAAATGGTTTGGTGTTTTTTTAGGCTACTGCTTCAGTTCTTGCGCGTTTTGATTGTTTGTAAAGGGGGCACATTCCTAGACTGAATCCTAGTCATGCTAGTGGTGGGCAAATAATGCCATTGAAATTTTGTGTGTATAACTGATGTTTACATTGTATTTTATATTTTACTTTAATCGGACAAATCGAAATAGATTAGAAATACGTGAAAATATTCTATGTTCCAAACTGCAATATTTACACAAACACGGCCAGGACACTGATATGTCGAGTAATGTCTGATCAAGATTATTATCACACGTAAAATTCCACTTGCATTGGCGAGTTTAAATCTGGGTAGGACCTCGATGTTTGAAATTAGCTGTAGTCCGATAGTCCAGGGCTACCAAATTTTAGCTGGGGTGTGGTGGGTGGGAGCTACTGATTTTTCGCCGCAGATATAAGCCCAATCAGGCAACTGCTTTTTCCTGTGATTTAAAAAGAAACTTGCTAATTAAATGAGCAAAGCATAGTGATTTCATACGATGTCTTAATATTCAAGAACATGGATAATCCACAATTTCTTTATAAAACAATTTTTTGCACTCGCACATGTTGACAAATGCAGTGTCAGTTACGTAATCGGGGCGCTTATTGGCTGAATACAATCACCTCTGGTCTAACAGATAATATGATTCACTTTCACACTTCCCTTGAAAAATCTCACTAGTACCTGAAGTGGGCGGAGCTTAAATTATCCTATTGATGTGTGTGTGTATTTGTATTCAACACTCATTTTGACATCTTGAAAATTGTCAACAGTATGAGTAGCAGTAAATACCAGCGAGTGAAGATCCTAAAAAATCGGGCGACTTGAATTTCATTTTGCAAATACTTAAGACTCACAGAGTGACGTCGGGGTTCCCACCAGACTTTTGGTGTGGGTTTTTTTATACCCCATAGGTCATCTAACTGGGGGTGGAACTTCAAAAGTTCGGGGTTTTGATATTTCTAACTTTAAATTATTTCTACTATCATGACTATAGACTATATTATAAAATTTAAGGGCTTGGTGCAAAACTAGTTTATTTCATTCTTTATCCATAACAGTTTTGCACGAAGCTGTAGCATTAATGTTGACTAGTGTTATTAAAATAGAATCTACAATAAAACTAATTTCAAAAATATTTTATTAGAGCTGCTTTTATTTTGTTTACATGCTCTGCAGTTACCGTTATTTGTTGCGGAGGTATCAATCCTTGATATGAAGGATTCAGACGTAACACCTTTCGGCTCGGCTGTTGACATCGCCTGCCATCGCTGTTCATTAAATATATCAGTTAGTTTAGTTTGGTTCATTTTTCTCACATATGCAGACAGCAATCAATTATGTCACTCAAAAAATACCACGTGTTAGACTGTCTCTACAATTTCCTATTTAAAACTTGCGCTTTAAATATTTCACACAGAACCAGTCGAGTAACACCCGACACGACTAAAACTAGACACTAGAATTCCACAAACTGTTCATTTTTCAGCTACTTTCGGATTGATTGCATTGTATATTCGCTGTTACTTAAATTTAGAACAATTTAGCATCTTCCTGGTCGGCAATTTGGTTGCGTGAAAGTACGTACAGTAGCAATTTTCTGTACGTTTCAGATAGAAATTTATAATATGTGAAAAACGTACATATTTACGTGAATGGGAACCCTGGACTTGTCCAATGATGGGGACTCAGGTGATGATGATATGGAGTATTCATAGTCCAAATAATCGGATGTTTCGGGACAGCGTGATAATTTTTTATGGTAGCTGTCTCCGTTAGAGGGATGACAACTTTAGAATATCAGATCATAAAATAAGTCATCCCGATATTGGTGATAAGCCTAATAAGTAAGGCTAGAGTATAATATCAGGGCTCGACACTAACGCTGGTCCGAGACCAATGCTTTTCAGGGAGGACCACTAATTTCTCGAATCTATTTGGTCCAATAGACCACTGAAAATTACAAGCAAGACATTTTTAAAATAAATTAATAAAAAAATATTGAATTGTTCACGGTACTGAAGTACAGCAGTTTAAAAATAGAATTTAGTTTTCCCTGTGTGTTTTTTCTTGAAATTTGGAATGCCCGGATGTAACGCTGGTACTAAAACCCGGGAAAGGAACACAGTAACTTATCTAAAGGCTTGAAGTATTCATTTACGACCTCACGGTAATACCTAGTCTGCAACTATTGAGGTATCAGTACAGTACCCAGCGTTCGGTAGACCCGAGGTTCCGGATTCTGACCCGCGAAAATCGAGAAAAACTCATCTGACTCGCGCAGAAAATGCCCCATTGCTAAGGGAAGTAATTCATGCAGGGCCCTTTCTACATTTTGGGGCATTGGGGCCGGGGCCCTTGGAGGGGGGAATTTCACGTCGTTTTCAAGGGAGGGGGGAATTCATTCTGGAGATATGACATCTGATCATAACCCCTTAAATTAAGGTCAGTTGAGTATTACAGATATCAAACTAATGTGAATATATAAGAAGTATTGTACCAGGGCTTCCAGTAAGCGGCGTCCCGGCGTAAAATACGCCAAAAATATGATCCGTACGCCAATACACAAAGTCAGAGGCGTACCAAGGACTTCCGATATTTTCAAAGGACGACAAAATCAATACACTGTGACGTAACTTCACTTGAATGACGTGATTAGCTCCGCCCCGAAACTAATCAAAGCGGTTTAAATAACTCTTGATGGACAGCCTCGTATAAACTGCCGGCAGTGTTTGAAGTGTGAGACTAGTGTGAAAGCATCATGTTTGATAGAGACCGTCTGTAAATGTAAACCGTTATCCAGATCAGTTGACATGTTTAGAAGGCGCTAATTGTCGACAATAAAACATTACATGCATTTGGCTCAGATTAAGTTTGTGAAACAAGTTCCGAAGTCGGAAGACAAAGTAACTAATTGTGGGAAATATATCGATAATTTCAGCACAAAAAACCTCAGAAAGTAACTATTTTCTTCTAGCAAATGACATTTCACATCCAGTTTATATTAAAACATTTTTTTCGATCGGTAATAAATTTGCTACTTACTTTGGATTTTCGTGAATGATAAATCCTATTTTTACAGTATTTTTAGAGAAAAAACAAAAACAAAACAAAACATTCAATTTTTCTCCTATTAAGAACTGATATCTTTGACACATTTTGATGACACCAGCACGTGGCTTCAAAGGGAGTTGTCGGCAAAATTTTCCTTTATTGATTTTCTTTGATGTGGGATGAAAGTTAACCGGTTGAGTATTGCCAGGTGAATGACGTAATTTGACATAATTCTACTCCAAGTAAAATGTACTTTAGATTTTTTAAAGTGGATTTTCGTTATGTAGCTGAACAACAGTAAGTCTGCTGATTTTAATAAAATGCTGACTGTTGCTATAGGTATAAAACAATAAAATATTTTTTGTTCAATAAAATGTTTTCTAATCATTCTAGAGGTCCTTTTATTCTATTACTTTACACACTGTTTTGAACCAATTAGATATGATGATGATAGTAATGATGATGATGATGATGATGATGATACTGAAGGTCATTGTACAAAGTGATATTACGTAGGACTCCAAGAAAATATAAGAGGGACTCCAAAATCTGAATGTTAGTCAGTCCTGACTCCATGAAATTAAATCCTAATGGAAGCCCTGTTGTACAGAACATAATCTATTGAAAACAGGCAACTTTTATTTTCTTTTATTAAATCAGTTAGGTGACATCCAATCGAGGTTCACATTTCGTCATTAACTGAAGCACTAGCAGTATCCACGGACATTGTCTCAGCAGCAGCCGGAGCAGGGCTTCCCTTCATCGTATCTACCTGATTGTGCATGTCTGGCCCTGATGAAACAGCGGTGTCCGTGACAGTAGTTTGTTTTTTGAGAGCTTGCTGCTTAAAAAGCAAATCTATTTTTGCGCATTTCGCCCCAGTTGCATCCCTGATCTTTTTACTGTATGATGTGCATTATGCAACATTTTTTTTTCAAAGGGAAGTAACTTTGCATACACCCATCCGGGGAACTGAAAAACGATTGTATTATACGGATCAGTAAAACCAGGGGTTCCACTAGACCTGAAAACCCAAGAGTCCCGGAACCCTTGGGTCCAAATTTTGAAGGGTCCTTTTTCAAAATACAAGAGTACTGCCCCAACACATTGATACAATTGACTATATTTTCTTATAAAGTAATACTACGTGATTAATAGCTACTACAACCAAGAACATGTTACAGCATAATAACAATTTCTGTTTCAGGTCATATAGTCTCATATTGTAAATTAATATTTATCAAAATTCATTTTAATTTGATGAGGTTTCTTCAATATTTTTGTTTGTTAGATTTAGCAGAAAAGTGCTAAAACACTGTAAAAATGTATCCAAAAACGTACTATCCGGATACTGGTACACTTTTGGAATGTCGTCTGAAATGTTGTTTTTTGCCAGTTACTTGGTCCACTAAGGTAAAGCAGAGATAGTTCCTCAAATAATAATGCTACTTTTCATTAAAAATTGCATTGAAAGTCAAGTTTTTTTTAGTGAATTTTGGAAAAATTGCATATGTCATCGGGTGTAATTAGAATCGTGAATGGACATTCTAAACTTATTTTTACTTTCCAAATTCATTTAAATTTGTGGATTTTCTCGTTGAAGTTAAGGTACAATTATTAAACAATGATCTAATTTAAAGTTTGCATGAAGAAATCTTGCAGGACACTTTTCACGTGCTCGGTATTCAGCTGGTCGCTTAATTACGATAATTTAATAATTGGCGCCTTTTTTGAAAGTATGCAGGCTCAATACGGGTAGCGTTTTATCAATTAATGTCAACACTTCATTGATTCTCATTACCTATGTGCACTCGCCGTGACGTAACTTGCTGATAAAGAAAAATCAGCGTGGCATGTCCACAGGATAAAGGGCGGGGATTTAGCAGAAGATCAAAGGCAGGAGGGCATGACCGCGAGTGTTTATTTTGAATACACGAGTTTATCGTGGACATAGTTTTACTTTAGGAAATGACTGATTATCAAAGGAAAATGTCTCCGGGTCCCGAGTGACGCACAGGCAATTATCATGCCGGGTCCTTTGAGCGTCTTTTGAAAATCTCTCGGACTCGGGCTCCTAAGACTATCGGGTATCGATTTTTTTCTTGATTTTTTTTTCTTTCGAGGGTGAATTTTTCTGTACTTGGGGGGAAAAAAACATACTATTTCGAGGGGGGAATGGGGCCGAATTTCGGCCCCAAAAATCGGCAAACGAGGGCCCTGTCATGATTCAAAATGGCGGACATGGATGTCATTTCAATTTCATTTTTCGAAAATACCGATGTTTTTGTGGTTGATGGGCCTATATAAGTAGCTATGCTTGAATTTTTAAACAGTAATTTTAGGCTTTCAGTCATTTTTGTGTCAATTTTTAAGAAGCCTTGTGAAATTCCGATTATTTTTCGAGAACAATTGTGAAAACCGTGATTAGTGACACGCTTGAATTCATTGATCAAACATCAACTTGACTCAAAATAATTTAATTGCTAGAAGTGTACCAAAGATTATATAAATAATGTAGGTGGCACCAGAGTTGTAGTTATTATGAAGGAGTTGATTAATTCTTCACAACAGCATGCTAGACAAGTAAATGATTCATAGTTTCCTTGAGAAACAAAACTTGAGGACAGTAAGGAAACAATGAAAAAAAAAAGAAAAAAGAAAATTTGCAGAGCCTGAAAAAGTGTGGGAACCCTGGGTGTGTATTTAGTACAATTTAGTACTTATTGATCAAAAAGTTAAAAGTTAATTGATAAACAATGTGAAAAGCAGCCTATTATCGTGTTTGTACAATTTGTTAATTAGCAGTATACAGCTTATGCTGTATTGTTATACACTGTGGGGAATCACATGATCAAAATAATCTCTAAACCAAAGTTGTATTTTAAAGAACATGAATAAATTTCTTTTCATGATAAGATATAAAATTTAAACATAGCTGATCATATGACTAATGAAAATTGTGACATTATCATGTAGTTGACAATAATGATAGATATCCTGTAATTACAAACACTAAGGAAAATAAGAAATATCAGTTTCTTGAAGTGTTCCAGATAATCAGAAGGTGATTGTGATTGAAATCTATGTAGTTTTAGGATACATATATATGTTGCCATTATGATAGGCTATATTTTAGATTTAGCCCGCCCGCTTAGCTCAGTAGGTAGAGCGTCGGTCTACGGATCGCAGGGTCGTGAGTTCGATCCTCGGGCGGGGCATATGTTCTCCGTGACTATTTGATAAACGACATTGTGTCTGGAATCATTAGTCCTCCACCTCTGATTCATGTGGGGAAGTTGGCAGTTACTTGCGGAGAACAGGTTTGCACTGGTACAGAATCCAGGAACACTGGTTAGGTTAACTGCCCGCCGTTACATGACTGAAATACTGTTGAAAAACGGCGTTAAACCCAAAACAAAACAAAAAAAAAAAAAAAATATTTTAGATTTACAGCAAAAGATGCATCAGTATTACCCCATATTATTTATAAATTTATTTTGGTTTAGAGATTATTTTGGTCATGTGATTCCCCGCAGTGTATATGTCTTGCCGATTATTACTGAAAACTAAAATCATTTATTTTATGTGCTTGACACGTTTATATGAGCCGGTCGGCCGTTACGATCTATAGCATTATATTTAATTTATTATCATTACTGAGGCTTTGTTTGGGCCAAAACAAATAAAAATGCTTTAATTAAGCAGAAATTATAAGCATTATAGGTATAATGAAAAAAAAAGAAATTTGTAACACGTATTTTATCCAGAATTTAATGTTACTTTCGTTTTCCATATTTGTCACCCGTTTTCACGGCCGTGATTTTCGGACATTTTTAACGAGATTTTCTAGAGCAGTCTTAATAAAAAAGTCAATTAAAAGTCTGCATTTAAGAAAAAATGACAACTATTGCAAAAAAAAGCTCTTATTTTTTAAGCATTTTTCGAGAAAAGGCACCAAACCCCACCCACTTTTAGGCAATGTACTAAATAATACAACTTAAAATATGAATTGCTGAAAAAAACTTCTTTATTGACATCTTTATTTTAAAATTTAATTTTGATTTTCAAAATTATTTTTATTAATTAAATGGCAGACGTTTATCAAAATAATAATATAAAAACCACATGTTTTGCAGTGTTTGTAAAAAGTACTCTATGGAAGAAGAGGGGGTCTCATATGTTACTGGTTGCGTTAACTTAAAAAAAGCATCCATCTAGGTAGGACCACCTGAAATTCTGTCAGACCATCAGTTTGCAAAAGCTGCTGTTCCTTCGGACCACCACTGGAAAAAAGTTAGTGTCTAGCCCTGGTATTCAGAGTCTGCCATTGATAGACTTCTTTCTCTGTACAGCCGATAATAAATTTTTCGAAAACATGGCAAAATGTGTCTTTTTTATTCCTTCAAACATGGACAGATGTTGGTAAAACAAAATTTTTTGTGGTGCAAAAATTAGATATTTTATGGTGTTTAAGTTTGGGCTAGTGAAATTGGTGCCGGGCTTGGAAAATTTCCCATCTAGTAGCTGGAACAGGCTAGTGGATTCAAATCCGAATTTCGTACAATGGGACCTTGCTGTATACTTGACCAATTGGGTCAGGGATTTTTTATTGTTCCAAACCTGCTGCCCGGGGCCCATTCAATTGGGAAAAATGGCGTGTAAAACCTAGAAATTGGGAAATTCAAAAAATAAGTTTTACCATCATACAACCTTATTTCAGCATTGTTATTGTTGTATGTCACATTACAAGTCTTTTTTTTTCTTTCTTTTTTGTCTTTTGAAAGTGTCTACTAAATTTTCTAGTATCTCTTCAGTGAGAGACTCTCAGACACTCAATGGTCAGTAAAACCTTCACTTGTGTTTAGTGTTTTATCAAGTGTTTTATCACAGGTATGATCTAACGGTGTGTTAATTCGTCCTCAGCGTCTGCTGATCTTACTGAATCCTGAGAGGTTATCGCGGTGGCCTATTTCTTGGCACTTGTTTTATTGTCAAAAGCTTTTTGCAGCATAATTTTTAGCTCACCTGAGCTAAAGGATCAGGGTGAGCTATTGTGATCACTCTGTCGTCCGTCCGTCCGACGTCCGGCCACACTTTTCTTTAAACAACATCTCCTAAACCACCAAGCCAATTTTGACGAAACTCCACAGGGATGTTCCTTGGGTGGTCCTCTTTCAGAATTGAATTCCATGCAGAACTCTGGTTGCCATGGCAACCGAAAGGAAAAACTTTAAAAATCTTCTTGTCCATAACCACAGATCATAGGGCTTTAGTATTTGGCATGTAGCATCATCTAGTAGTCCTCTACAAAGATTGTTCAAATTATCCTTCTAGGGTCAAATATGGCCCCGCCCTAGGGGTCACATGGTTTACATTAACTTATACAGGAAAAACTTTGAAAATCTTCTTGTCCAAAACCACAAAGTGTAGAGCCTCAATATTTGGCTTGTAACATCATCTGATGGTCCTCTATGAAGTTTGTTCAAATTATGCCCCTGGGGTGAAAAGAGGCCCCATCCCGGGGGTCCCAGATTTTACATAGAGTTATATAGGAAAAAACTTTAAAAATCTCGTCTGAAACTGCAAGATCTGTACCTTTGAAATTTGGCATGTAGCGTTGCCTTGTGGTCCTCTACCAAGATTATTCAAATTATGTCCGTAGGGTGAAAAGAGGCCCCACCCCGGGGGTCACTTGTATGTGTTATATAGGAAAAAATACTTTAAAAATTATCTGATCATATTTCCTAGACTGTTTTGTTATAATTACCTGATGACCCCAAGTAGTTAGGGGTCACTAATCTCAGGTGAGTGATATAGGGCCATTATGGCCCTGTTGTCAGTGACTTTCTTTGTAAACTATTCATTTATAATTGCTCGGCATATTTTTATTTCCGTGAAAATTGGCAAACTTGATTAAATGCGATCGTGTACAGGCTTGGTTATTCAATTAACACAGGAACAGCGTTAACTCGATTAAATATAAGGAATAAGAATCAAAACAGAAACTAATCGAGTTAGTACATGTATTGGAAACCTGAAGATCGAGACTACCACAAAATTGGTATTTTTTGAAAGATTTTGTGGAAATTCAAACCCCATAATTGGGAAAATAAGCAGATTTTTGCAATTAGGATGGGGCCCAAATTCAGCCCCAAAATCAGCCTTAAAAATCTGTATCAACATGTATGTTTTTATGAAATTTGTTTTGAAGTGCTTACTTAAATATAATTCAATTAAATTCATAAATGTAAAAATATATTGATCTTGGTTACTCAAAAATAAATAAGTGCTATGAACTTTGCATGACACATGATGTCATCAGCTTCTGATGATTTTTTAATCCCCCGCCACAAGTGGTGGGGGGTTATAGGAATGGTCTCCTACCATCCGTCTGTCCGTAACACTTTCGTGTCCGCTCCATATCTCCTAAACCCCTTGAAAAATTTTCATGAAACTCGGGTCAAATGATCACCTCATCAAGACGATGTGCAGAACCCATGAGTCAGCCTTGTCCACTCAAGGTCAAAGGTTTGAACCTTCCATTTTGTGTCTGCTCTATATCTCCTAAACCCCTTGAAGGAATTTTATAAAACTTTGGTCAAATGATCACCTTATCAAGACGATGTGCAGAACCCATTAGTCAGCCATGCTGACTCAAGGTCAAGGTCACAACTTAGGGTCAAAGGTTTGAGCCTTCCATTTTGTGTCCGCTCTATATCTCCTAAACCCTTTGAAGGATTTTCATCAAACTTGGTTCAAATGATCACCTTATCAAGGCAACATGCAGAACTCATGAGTCAGCCATGCCGGCTCAAGGTCAAGGTCACAACTGAAGGTCAAAGGTTTGAGCCTTCCATTTTGTGTCTGCTCTGTATCTCCTAATTCCCTTGAAGGATTCATTTGAAACTTGGGTCAAATGATCACCTTATCAAGGCAATGTGCAGAACTCGTGAGTCAGCCATGCTGGCTCAAGGTCAAGGTCAAAGGTCTGAGCCTTCCATTTTGTGTCCACTCTTTATCTCTTAAACCCATTGAAGGAATTTTATAAAACTTGGGTCAGATGATCACCTCATCAAAACGATGTGCAGAACTTATGAGTCAGCCATGCCGGCTCAAGGTCAAGGTCATAACTTAGGGTCAAAGGTTTGAGCCTTCCATTTTGTGTCCACTCTGTATCTCCAAAACCCCTTGAAGGATTTTCATCAAACTTGGGTCAAATGATCACCTCATCAAGAACTGAGTTAGTCATGTCAACTCAAGGTCAGGATCACAACTCAAGTTCAAAGGTTTCAGCTCTGTATCTCCTAAAGCCCTTGAAGGATTTTTATGGAACTTGGGTCAAATGATCACCTCATCAAGACGATGTGCAGAATTCATGAGTCAGCCATGTCAGTTCAAGGTCAAGGTCACAGCTAAAGGTCAAAAGTTTACCCTTTCACTATCCATAGCAGTGGCAGGGGATTTAGCTGTTGCCTTGTTTTCTTTTAAAATGCACCATATAATCAGACTGATTTCGGGCAAGTGGTTTTCTTCTCTACTACTTGAAAAAAAAACTTATTTAAATTTACCCAGTGATTTTTTTTTTGGAAAAAATAAAGGTACCTGTGCCCACTGAATTGGGAAAAATAAGTGCGATAATGCCCAAAATTGGGAAAAGAGAAATATGTTTAATTTCCATACTAAGTGATATAAATCTCTACATTTCCTAACTGAATGTTGTTTGAATGGTTTGCATTTTTTCAAAACCACTTTTGGATTTAAAATCGTGAAATTTAAGGGTGGTAAAATTAATTAAGACACTAATACAACTTATAAGAACTGTTATTTTTCAATTTTCAGTTAATGCCATTGAAATTTGAAAACGTCTGAAATTTTGACTATCCGAAAATTGGTACATTCGCGCGATTTTGATCTCTAGTTTTTCATAAACTAGGAGAGATATTGTCATTTTTCATTATCATAAATGATTAACTGGCATAATGGAACATATTTAATTTTTAAACTGACTGAAGTCCATATTTCTCTTGAAAATCGCCGATGTTTTGTTTGTCACATATTTTCGCAACGGTAACCTTGATGCAATTTTGATCTTAAAAAGGACGTTTTTGATGTCATTTCTGCCAATTTCATGTTAGCTATTGCGGATCTCATGCCCGAATATATGCTGTTACATTTTGGAAATAAAATCTTTTAATTTGACGCGGGGAACACCTTTTTGGGGGTGGGGGGGGAATAGCCTATTTTGGTGAGGGGAAACTGCCGAAATACGCAAATATCATTGTTACCAAAACATGTCTGTCCAAATTTTATGTCACATAATGTGCATAATTATTCGAAAAAAGTATTTGACCTAGAGTTGTGAAAGCATTTAGGAATATTATTATGTTAACTTCCCACCACACAGTGGTGTGGGAGACATATTGATTTACTCCAGTCTTTGTGTGTCTGTCACAAAGCTTGTCCACACTAAGTCGAACATTTCTCACCCGATCATCACCAAACTTGAGCAAAATGTGTTTGCCAATAAGTGCTCGGCCAAGTTCGATAACTAGCAAAATCCGCCCAGGCACTTCGGAATTATGGCCCTTGAATTACCAAAAAACACTAAGATTTCTTGCGCATTTTTGACCTCAAACCGGCACCTGTACGTAGTATAGGAGTCCTTTTGGTGTCAAAAATGCGCATGCACATGTGCTCTAAGTAAACAGTATATAAAGACTGACTTACTATTTAGATGAAGAGGCAGTTGTGGGAGACATGTGTTTTCCTCAAAAGCATCTCTAGTTCAGCATATGAAGTTCTGCACCTGGGGTTTGTTAGGTATTTCAGTCTGCAAGACCAGAGCTGTGGCTTTCAGTAAAAAAAATATGCATTATATGAGCCGTGCCATGGGAAAACCAACATAGTGGGTTTGCGACCAGCATGGATCCAGACCAGCCTGCACATCCGAGCAGTCTGGTCAGGATCCATGCTGTTCGCTAACAGTTTCTCTAATTGCAATAGGCTTTGAAAGCGAACAGCATGGATCCTGACCAGATGCGCAGGCTGGTCTGGATCCATGCTGGTCGCAAACCCACTATGTTGGTTTTCTCATGGCACGGCTCAAATAAGTTTTCACAAAACCCCAGTGAGTAGCCACCTAACTTTTACTGTTGTAGAAAGAAACTTTGCAAATAATTCTTGCTTTTTTCCTCCTCTTTTACAGATGGATTATAGGCAATAATGCCTACCAAGATATTTGTAGGAAATCTTTCATCAGATACAACTGGGGAGGATTTGCGGCCATTTTTTGAACAGTATGGGCGGGTTACAGAATGTGATGTTTTAAGAAACTTTGGCTTTGTGGTGAGTAGAAGAACCTGTTGAGTATGGGTTTGGTATATTATATTACATGATTCAAACTGACATTTAGTTTTTTACTTCAATTTAAGAGTATCATTAACAACTTCAGACGTCAAAAGACAATTATCCGTGTGTGTTTTTTGGGTCGATTTGGGGCCTAAGTTCGGCCCCAATCCCAATGAGAAATAGTATGTTTTATTCCAAGTTTTACCTTCAAAATTCCCAATTGAAAGTTGAAAAAAATGCCTGAAAATTTTAACAACATGACACGAAATTTAGGCAGGGTTTTCCCGGACGCAGGTTTTCTGCGTCCCTGACGCGCTTTTACTGCTTTGAACTCGCATTTTTAGTACCTCTGCGTCCACTGGACCTGCAAAATCGGTCACGAAACTCCTTTGCACTGAAGCCTCCTTTGCGCAGATACTCATGTAAAATGCGCAGTTTTTTACCACCGGGACCATCCCCGAATCGTGGGTGCTCATTATACACAGGTATAGACGATTTTCCAACTTCAAAACAAGTTTTGTTATCGATGTTCGCCATTTTGGTAAAGGAAAACTACTCTCCGCGCTAACTGTCATCGCTAAAATCTAAAATTGCCGTTATGTTCCGTAAAAGATCGAATGGTTTATTTTTTTATTAAACAAAATTAATTTCATATAAATTCAAAGTATTTTGATGAAAAAAATAAATCACAAAAAAATTATGATACTAATTAAGGATCGAGTATTATCTTTAACCGAGATAAAACTGTGAACAACATAATTGACACGAGGTGACACCTTAATTGCCGGTAATTACTAGCTATTTGATCATAACAAAAAGACTATCACACCTTTTGTAATCGGTCTGAATTGAGAAGCTCATGCCATTTTGAAAGATACCATTCCAAAATATTGAATCAACTGCTATCTAAATTAAAAAGATACAATTAAGTTCATTCGTTTTTAGGGTAAATTTTTATAGTAATAATGTCCATTTTCAAGATAAATAATTTGTGGACCCCCAAAAATTATTAGGGACCCTTAAATTAGCAGCCATGGGAGTCCATGGACTCCCAAATAAAAAACCCAAGGGAAAACCCTGTTTAGGTTTAGATATATATTACGTTGGTGTTTATGTAAATGGTTTTTGTTTCGTAAACAGTCAATTGTAGTTACTTCCCCTTAAGCTGCATCATTGAAAGGCATGGTTGCACTCTTTGCTTCCAAAGGATCTTTTTACAGATTTTATGATAATGTAAGCGTCTGCTGATCGTAAACATGCCGTCTACAATTGTAAGTATTATATACAAAGAAAATCAATAAAAGTGATGCTAAAAGTACGTCAAAATTGATGTTTTGTTCGTGAGACAAACCTTAAAACTAATTTGTTTACCGCTCAAATTATTACACCTACAACAGATAATTCTGAAATATAAAATCACAATTTGGGTGTTTTACGACGCATTTTTATACGCCCGTTTGAAAAACGGGACGTATTATGGGAACGCCCCTGGCGGGCGGATGGGCGGTTGGGCGGGCGGGCGGGCGGGCGGCGTCCACAGACCTTGTCCGGAGCATATCTTCTACATGCATGGAGGGATTTTGATGAAACTTGGCACAGTTGTTCACCATCATGAGACGGAGTGTCATGCGCAAGAACCAGGTCCCTAGGTCTAAGGTCAAGGTCACACTTAGAGGTCAAAGGTCAAATTCAAGAATGACTTTGTCCGGAGCATATCTTCTTCGTGCATGGAGGGATTTTTATGAAAGTTGGCACAATTGTTCATGATGATGAGACGGAGTGTCATGCGCAAAAATCAGGTCCCTAGGTCTAAGGTCAAGGTCACACTTAGAGGTCAAAGGATACAAGAATGAAAAATTCAAGAATGACTTTGTCCGGAGCATATCTTCTTCATGCATGGAATGATTTTGATGTAGCTTGGCACAGTTGTTCACCATAATGAGAGGGAGTGTCATGCGCAAGAACCAGGTCCCTAGGTCTAAGGTCAAGGTCACACTTAGAGGTCAAAGGATACAAGAATGAAAACTTTGTCCGGAGCATATCTTCTTCATGCATGAAAGGACTTTGATATAGCTTGGCAAAATTGTTCACCATCATGAGACGGAGTGTCATGCGCAAGAACCAGGTCCCTAGGGGTAAGGTCAAGGTCACACTTAGAGGTCAAGGATACAAGAATGAAAACTTTGTCCAGAGCATTTCTTCTTCATGCATTGAGGGATTTTGATACAACTTGGCACAAATGTTCACAAGCATAGACGGAGTGTCATGCGCAAGAACCAGGTCCCTCAGTCTAAGGTCAAGGTCACACTTAAAGGTCAAAGGTCAGATACAAGAATGACTTTGTCCGGAGCATTTCTTCTTCATGCATGGAGGGATTTTGATGTAACTTGGCACAATTGTACACCATCATGAGACGGAGTGTCATGTACTGGTCCCTTCTTTTGAATTACTTCCCTTGCTGTTACTATAAATAGCTTATATTGTAACTTTTTCATTACAAGTCGTAGGGAAAAATCGAGACCACATTTCTGTAGTACAACATGCATGTTACATCCAATTCTGAGGTGTATTTTGAGCTATCTCTACCTGGTAAGGATTTTTATGTGGACTTGTAATTTTTTTTTTTGATTTTTTTTTTTTTTTTTTTTTTTTTTTTTTTTCTTTAAAGATTAACTTCCCTTAGTTGTTACTATAAATAACTTACATTGTAACTTTTTTATAACTGACCGTAGGGAAAAACCAAGACCACTTTTCTGTGGTACAACATTGATGTTACTTTCAAATTTTGGGTGTATTTTAAGGTATCTCTACCTGGTAAGGATTTTTTTTTGTGGACTTAGAAAAATAAAAGAATTACAATAATTTCTAAAAAAAACAACATTGTAAACAACTAGAAAATTAAAATTCCATTTGCAAATACAGGTGCTAGTGTAAACAAATTTGCTGTGACGGGCGTATATTGTGACATTCTGGCACCCTTGTTCCCAGTTGTCAAGGCTCCGACCCCATTCCCAAACTAGTGGGGAAAAAACACTGATTATGTCCAGTCATGTTTTGAAAATTAAACAGCTCATTAATATAAATCATTCATTGCATCACAGTTCAGAGCCCCATTTCTGCTTCATCAGTAGTACAAGAATGTCATATAAAGAGGTTTTTTTTGTTTGCAGAAGGCTATAAAATGCATTTAATAATGAGAAACATGGAACAATTGGTAATCACGAATTGTATTGATTAATTTTGACTGATATGACAGTGTATATAACATTGGACACTTTTTAATGGTAGTGATGTTGCCTTAAAAATGCCAACTAAATAACGTTTATGTTTTGATACTAAGTCTTTGTGCTTTAAGTATTCACATTCAGTATGCTTGGCTCTATCAGATTTTTAAACCAGAAATAAAAATTTTAGTGCTCACTTTTCTGGGTATTTTTTTAAGTTTCTTGTAAAGTCTTTTGAAACCACCCCTCGGGTGAATTTTTGTTTTTGTTTTTTTATGCCACATATACGTTGGTTAATCTGATATACCAAACTATTTATAATAAGTAGAAGAAACTTTCAAGACAGGTTGTATTTTATTGAACAGCACATTTTGTCCTATATCACATGTACTTGACAGTTTGTGTTCTAATTCATAGAAGATATCCAGCTTCTTTTTCAGAAGTATTTTGTCATTACTTTTATGATTATTGTGTGACTAACAAAATCTCCAGGTACTCCGGGAGTTGAAAGTGTTACAATGTACATTTTAAAAAGAATACAAAAGTTGCAAAATGAAAGTGAAAGTAGAGCTGTCAAAATGACCAAAAACTGCAATATTTCAAAGTATATACCACTTAATCAGTTTCATTTCCCGGAGCACCTAGGTAAGTATGTTAGACACACAACAGAAACAAACTTAGAGAAAAAAATGTTCAAAAAAGAAGTTTGATATTTTCTTTAAAATAGAATGTGGACAGTCGAAGTACATGTGTTGCAAAACACATGTTACCGAACAAAGTGACCATTACAGAAAGTATTTTCTACTCCTTCTGAACAATTCTGTATGTATATGTGTTGAATATTATGGGTCTGTCAGGTATGATTTCCAAAATGAAAATTTACCCGAGGATTGGTCTCAAAGGTGTTTACATGGTCCTTAACACACCTTTACTAAATTTGCATGTATTGAAGTAGTTGAACATAATTATTATAATGCATACATATGTGTAGTGATGTCTCTTATACATTTGTAGCATATGACAGTAGAAGAGGAGGCGGAGCAAGCAATCAAAGAACTAGGTGGAACCTTTGTTAAAGGACAGAGAATCAATGTCGAGGTACGACTGGGGAAGGCCTTGTTTTAAAAATTATGAATTTACATCAGTTGACAGAAACCATTACCTAGCAGGGCTTGTTCTACCTGTCCTACAGGGCCTAATAAAAGCCCTGTTCCTGATGCCAGTTTTCATTTTTTCCAGTTTAAAGCAAAGAATTTGTATTCCAAAGAAATAATTCCCAGAGCTTGTAGCTCTACTATTAAAATTCTGAAGGATAGGTTGTGCGATAAGACTCGGCCATTCGTCAGCGTCCCGATTTGATTAAGTTTTTGTATGTAACCCAGTGGTTGTGAAAGAAGGGCGAGATGCGTGATTTCACACATTGAATTGATACGGGTTACTACTTTAAGGTACGGCTCAGGTACGGATCGATACGGATTGCTACGTTTCTATCCGTGGCTAGACGTAGTTATCCGCGCCATATGTGTGACTGGGGTATAAAGTACTTGTACTTACTGGAAGTGATACGTTCACTGAATGTAGGATGTGATATATTCACTGTATAGACAGGAAGTGGTCAGTTCACTAAATGTAGGTCTTGATATACAACGTATTTACTGTACATACAGGAAATGGTATGTTCACTGTGTATACAGGAAGCGGTATGTTCACTAAATGTAGGATGTGATATATTCACTGTATATACAGGAAGTGATGTTCACTGCAGGGGCGGCGAAATCTGATTTTGGCTTGCTTATCCGTTTTTGTCAATTGCTATTTTGTCCTTGTCCGTATGATAGTTATATAGTAAATTCTGGTCAAATTTCACTTGGCCGTACAAGCTTTAGGACAACCTGGGCAATACGGACAATTGAATTTGCCGCCCCTGCACTGTATACACAGCAAGTGGTCTGTTCACTACATGTAGGAAATTATGTATTCACTGTTTATACAGCAAGTGGTCTGTTCTCTAGATGTAGGATGTGATATATTCACTGTATATACCGGAAGTGGTCTGGTCACTACTTGTAGGAAATTCACTTTGTATACAGGAAATGAGTTCAATGTATATTTCAGAAATCTACAGGAAGTGGTAAAGGCGGTGGCAGAGGTGGTGGTGGTGGTGGCAAAATGATGGGGTAAGTATGTTAGAAACATTTTGGAAGATATTACATGTTTGTGTATTCAGTATGAGAATTACGCTGTAAGTCTGTCTTAATTGGTTGATTTAATTTGTACTAAAACAGAAAATTGATTTTCAGTTTTAAAAAGCAAGCCCATTTTGCAAGAAAACTATTACAGTACTAATGATAATCATACCAGCATATTTAGCTAAGAATTAGGGGCCTCCATGGCCGAGTGGTTAAGGTTGCTGACTTCAAATCACTTGCTCCTCATTGATGTGGATTCAAGCCTCTCTTTGGGCGTTGAATTATTCATGTGAGGAAGCCATCCAGCTGGCTTACGGAAGGTCAGTGGTTCTACCCAGGTGCCCGCTCTTGATGAAATAATGCATAGAGGGACATCTGGGGTCTTCCTCCACCATTAAAGCTGGAAAGTCGCCATATGACCTACAATAATTACTGTGTCGGTGCAACGTTAAACCAAACAAAATAAATGAGATAAGAATTAAAAATCAAACCAGTCCTATTTTGTTTTGGTTCATACTACTTTGTTTGATATTGATCCACCCTGCAGTACATCAGAAACTGTGTGGTATATTTTTGCCCTCTGAAGAAGAGCGTGTATATTGCTTTGCAATGGTCGGTTGGTCAGTCCTGGAATGAAAAGTTTCCACTCAATACTGGTGTCAGATTTCTGCATTTTTCCAGTTAATCTGGAGTCGTATCAGTGATAAGCTGGGGTTGCTAAACTGGAGAACCACTTTATCCAGGACCTTCAAACCCTTTAGCTTTATTGCGCTTTTGAAGTAGATGGCCCCTATTGTTTTTGGGGTCAGTAGGTTTGGGAACAAGGTCAAGGGCCAGAACCTTGAAAATGGTTTCTGCCCAATAACTTGAGAACCACTTGATAACATGATTGGTTATGAAGTAGATGACCCCTATTGTTTTTCGGGGTCAAAGGTCAAGGTTACAGGGATGCAAATCTTGAACATTACAACATTTCTGCTCAATAACTTGAGAACCACTTGACCCAGAACCTTCAGACTTGGTAGCATGATTGGACTTACCAAGTGGATGACCCCTATTGTTTTTGGTGTCATTAGGTAAAGGTGAAAGTCACAGCGGCCTGAACCTTGAAAATGGTTTGTAACTCAATAAGTTGAGAACCACTTCACAAAAAACCTTCAAACTTTGTTGTATGATTGGACTTACGAAGTCCTAGTGATCACAGGATGGGACAACCCATCATGGGGGCATACTTGTTATGAAACATCTCGTTACATGTAGTATTGACTTTTATTGACATTAAGTACTTTAATGTTATTCTAAATATTGTCATTAATAATTTTACAGGGGCAGAGGAGGTAGGGGAGGTGGAAGAGGGCGTGGTGGCCTGAGAGGTGGTGACAGAGACTATGATCCATATCCCCCACCAAGGGCACATCCATATGGTAGAGACCCTTATCCATATGATTATTACGATAGACATTATCCAGAACGGCTACCACCTCCCAGACCTCTACCTCCAGATGATCGACGATTGGCATATGACAGAGAAGACAGACTTCCCCCTCCCAGAGACCCCTATGATAGATACCCTCTCCCTCGATATCCACCAGACAGATACGCGGCCTATGACAGATACCCTCCACGACCAGCTGATCCATATGATCGGCCACCTCCAGATTATTATAGGTACAGGTAGGCAGGAGGCAGAGGCTCCATAGTCCACTCTTATTACGTTTAAAATCGCGTTATGTTTATGATTGCATTGAGTCAGAAAAAACAGCTTGAATTTCCTTGTCTTAAAGCAGAGTGTGGATATTTTTGAAAAAGAAGAAAGTGCTATAAAATGTGGTTGTATCATAGCTCGGTGTTTTTTCTTAACAAATTTGGTGCAGGTAATTCGTATACTCTGAGTACAGAGTGCGGTAACTAAAAGTGTGCAGGTATTTAATACCCGCACGCTAGTTACCGCACTGTTGGAAAGAAAAGTATGCCTGCGTGTCTGAAACAGTAGACTGCGAAGTGTATTTTATTGATTTTCTGCTCTAGCATTGGTTTATTTTACCTGGGCTTTACACATTTGTAAAGCAAGGATTTTAGTACACACTGAACTGCTGTATATGGCAATGTGGAACGCCTTCAACTACCATATATGGCAGGCTATGATACAAAACAGAAAGAACATTAAAACTCTCGGCTAAACAATTTATACTCGGGGGCTATGCCCCCTCGTACAAATCGTTTACCCTCGAGTTTCAATGCTCTTTCTATTACGAAGAAAAAAGCTTTGCATTATTACATTTAGCATTGATAAGAAATTCTGTGGGTTAATTTGGGGATAAACTTGGGGCTCAAGTTCTTGCCCAATCCCAATGGCAAATAGTATTTTTATTCCCCAATTACAGAGCTAACAGTCTTGACATACTAATACTTCCACATTTACAGTAATACACTATCAAACACACAAAAGTACCATTTAAATTGCCTTGATTCAAGACCTTGGATGCCTTTTTCCCTTCATAATTGGGGCTCACAGTCTTTAATGCATCATTTTCTCAAATTAAACTGGAAAAGACACGAATTCAAGGTAATATTTGGTAACATTTGCTCAAAGTTCATGCTGTTTTATCATTTCTACCTTTGTCGCTGTTTGAATTGATTACACTGCATAATGGAACTATTTAATATCATGAAAGCAAATTTAGCAGTGTATATTGATCAGAAAGAATAAAATTTACAAAGCACTGCTGAGCCTGACCACTTGCTCAATAGGGAGAGTGCAGATCGTGGGGTATTGTATTAGATTCCAGGGCAAGGCGTATCTTCCACATGACATTTTTATGAAGTACATTGTCTCTGAAATCATTCGTCCTCTGCCTCTGATTTATTTGGAGAAGCTGACATTGACTTGTAGAGAAGAGGTTACTACTGGTGTAAAATCAAGGAACACTTGTTAGGTTAATTGTCCATTGTTAACAGAGATACTGTTGAAAAATGGCACTAAACCTTAAAGGAACAAAGCACATTTCCAAGTTTTAAAGGTCCCCATCCCCATTCTAGGTCTGAGATAAGTGGGAAGAAAACACAGGTAACACGGTAAGTGTGGTAATTTTCTGTTGCAAGTTGAAAGTTATTTCCTGATGCAGAAGACAAGGAAAGTTCATTGTTGCATATATGTTTATTGTTTTGTTAGCTCACCTATCACATAGTGAGAAGGTGAGTTGTTGTGATCATTCGTCCGTGGTCTGTTCACAATTTCTTGTGAACACGATAAAGACCACATTTTGCAGTTAATTTTAAACAAACTTGCACACAACTTGTATTTGTATAATATCTCGGTTCCTTTCGAAAACTGGCCAGATCCCATGATGGGTTCCAAAGTTATGGTCCCTTAAAGGGCAAAAATTTTCATAGAGATTTCATTTATGGTTTGATTTGATACAAACTTGCAAAATATTTTTAACAATAATAGATCTTGGATTCCATGGTGAATTCATCAGTTCCAATTATAGGTTCTGGAGTTACAGCCCCTTATTGATCCCTGAAAGAGGCAAAATTTGTAAAGTTTTACTTTGTGAACACAATGGAAGTTACATGTTACATTTGATTTTAACCATACTTGATACAGCATAAGTCACAATAAGATAAGAAAACTGGCTAGATTCCATCATGGGCTGTAGAGTTACTGCCCCAGAAAGGGGCAACATTTTCTAATTTGCCCCTATCAGCCATATAACACTCTTGTCACATTTATGACCCTATCTTCATGCAACTTTATCAGAATGTTTATCTTGATGATTCTTAGGCCAAGTTCGAACCAGGGTCATATTGGCTCAAAAAAAGGTCACCCAGTCAAATCAAAGGAAAAGCTTTTTAACATGCTCGAGGCCACATTTATGACCCTATCTTCGTGAAACTTTATCAGAATGTTTATCTTGATGATTCCTAGGCCAAGTTTGAAACTGGGTCTTGTGGGGTCAAAAACAAGGTCATCACTCAGATCAAAGGAAAACCTTGTTAACACTTTAGAGGCCACATTTATGACCCCGTCTTCATGAAACTTGGTCAGAATGTTTATCTTGATAATTCTAGTGTCATGTTTAACAGGTGAGCGATACAGGGCCATTATAACCCTCTTGTGTGTGTTTATGCCTTTTGTGTTTATTTTGTTATCAAGCTATTCCTAAGAAGTTCCTGTTATCTTTCTGTGTTATTATTATCACTGTGTTCTATTTTTGCCTTGTTAATTATTTTCTTTGTGCATGATTTGTAGGTGGTAATTTAAGTGAATTTGTCCTGCGTGTACATTAGTGTATACACTTGATAAAAAAATTGCTGGAGTTTACACTTGAAAACAGTAAAATTGTGCAGATCTTTTTTTAGACTACCATATTTTCCCGAATAAACGCCCCCGGGGGCGTTACATTTTCCAAAGAGGTAAAAAGATAAAAAATAAAAACTTTTACAAAACTTAAAAACATCGTTCAAACCAACTGTAAAGTGTTTCTGTGTTGTTTAATCCCCCCAAAACATAATTATTTGGCATCCAATTTAATGCAGCGTGTCTTAAAATTATGCATTTAAATACTGTACCTCATGTATTCCGTGACACGCTCGCGACATTACACATTACGTCATCATACCCAAACAGCTGTGTACTCCGATAATATTTTCTTTAGTACATGCGGGTAGCAATACACAATGTCAGTGGTTTGACACGCTGCTTATGTGCCGGCTTTTAAATTAAAAGTTATTAAAACTGCCGAAGAAAAGGTTAACACTTTGCCACAAATTTGTTTAAAGTCGACAGGAAGCTTGTGCGCGGGTGGTGCAAAAACAAGTTAAAAATGGATTTACCGTTTAATTTTCTATTTGAAGATTGGATACGTACCGTACTTAGTATAAACGTTTTGGATTTACGGTACATGTACTGTTTAAAAGTGTGTTTAATTCTTAATACATTGGATACTTACTGTAAATTACTTATTATGTGGACTTATAAAAATGAGGTAGGTGATTTTTTTTCGTTCTTGTTGACTTACTTTCCCTCCAAAACGGGTGGGGGGCGTTAATTAGAGGGGGGGCCTTAATTCGGGAAAATACGGTATATAGTCAAACTATGTTGTTAAAAAAGGGAAAAGTTTTAATTATTAAGAAAAATGTTTTGTAGTTGGTCCAGACTAAGCATGATTTTTTGCCTTGTTTAGTCTTTAGAAAAAGATTTTAAGCATTTAAAGGTCCATTACTAAGGGAAAGTGAGTTGGCATTTTTTTTCATAGCCAGTGCATAGACTTCTGCAAGACACTAAATAATGAAGATTGGCAGGTCAAAATTCACAGAAGGTCTTTGGAACTCAAAGAAATGTATGTGTATTATGTTGAAATTTCAATGAATCGACAGAATGACCCCCCAGGTCTTTTTAACTTTCTTCATACTTCATAGAAAAATAATTATACATATACTGCGATTTATTTCGAATTTCTACATATCAACTTTCATTTTCCAATAAAATGAAATAGTTTCTGTACTTTTTAAAAGAAATTAAAATGTTCACTTTCTTTAGTATTGGACCTTTAATTCTGAGACAATTTTTAAATGGACATTGAATAGGTTAAATATAATGAAAAGAAGTCCAAGCTTTGTACTTAAGCACTACATAGTTGTATTGGAATGAAGATACATGGAAGCTGATTGACTCCTGCCAGCTGTTGGGACAGTATGTTAAGGAGGAATAAAGTAGTTCTGATTGGTTTTCAGAGCCAGTGACCTGACTGATTTTATAGGAAATAAATAAGATTGCATTTTCTTGTCTTGCATTACCTTACTGCCTATTGTGACAGGCTTTAGACTATTTATTGTGCAGTATGGTTTCACAGAAACTAATTAATTGTATTGAAATTAAATTCTCTGCTATTAATGCTCACATAAACCTATCCTTTGAAATATAAATATAGCAAAAAATTTACGTCAGGACTCTGGAGACTACAAGTAAAGCATTATTGAAATTAGTAGAAAAAAATTTGTAGGATGGGTATCGTGTTGGATAAAGTTGATGTAAAATATTTATGTTGTATTAAAACAGTTACTAAGAACTAGTTTGTATGGTTTGGCTCCGTTGGTGAAAGAAGTTTTTGTTTTTCCACAGCTATAGACTTGAAAATTCTAAATATGTTCATTTTTGTAATCATGTAGGTTTTCAATCCAGTGGTTTGACTTTCTATTTTTCTGACAACCCTTACACAAGACGTTATAATAAAAAGAATTTAGAATTTAAATTTCTGAATCTGTTGGAAAATAGATGGCCAGTTAAATATTACTGAATTATTATGCCCACCCCCTTAAAAGGAGGAGGGGTATATTGTTCTGCAGATGTCTGTCAGTATGTAGACCAATCCGTTTCTGGATGATAACTCAAGAACGCTTGCGAAAAGGATCGTAGGAAAGTTGATAGGGAGGTTGGTCATCACCAGCAGATGACCCCTATTGATTTTGAGATCAGTAGGTCAAAGGTCAAGGTCATAGTGACCAGGAACAGTAAAACAGTTACCAGACGATATTTCAAGAACGCTTGGGCCTAGAATCAGGAAAATTGACAGGGATATTGGTTCTGACCAGCAGATGACCCCTATTGATTTTGAAATCATTAGGTCAAAGTTAAAGGTCACATTGGCCAGGAACAGTTGAACGGTTTCCGGACAATAACTCAAGAAAGCTTAAGAAATTTATGCATACAACGTTACCATCTATAAAGATAAGGCATGATATAAAAAAGCCTGGTGCATTAAATCATTCTCAATAATCTCTTAAAATCAGCTTGAAATGTGCAGATCTCTTTAATCTTGAGCAAATATTTCAAATTTTATAGGCCATATGTATATTTAGGACTGAAAAGTTTTATTAAAATCTACATTGTAGAAAAAGTTCTATTTGTGAAAATGTTAAGAAAATTGTGATTTTTCTGATAGACTCCCATTATGAAAACTTGTGTGAAGTCCAAATTTTTCAAGTCAGTCTAGCAAAAACTCAGGCACACGACCCTAAGTTTTTTATTTGTGGAATTTTATAAGTATATTCTGAAGTTTTGAAAAATCAGGATTTAATCAAATTCTATGTTGTACAGTAGAATGTAGAATTTTTTTTATCGGAACGTACAGAACTACCTTACTGTTTGTATTTATGATAAGGTATTATCCACTCGTAACCAGTAGTAGAGTGGTATATTATGAGCACTCCGTTTGTGAGTAGAAACAAGGGACAGTATAGTTGATGTTATATTTGTTCCTTGCTTGTTTCAGAGCATACGATGGTTATGACGATCCCCCTAGGTGAGAATATGTCACATTTTTATGCAAAACAAAACCTGAATAAAGTCATTTGCATGCTTTCCTATTTTCAGTAAATTTTATGGATATATTTAAAGCTTCATTTAGAAGCAGGGATGGTGAATTCATTAAAAATGTATGTTTGCTTTTACCTTCCTTACGACGGACAAAAACCTTAAGATCTCTAATGAATATTTGAAGAGTTCATCACCCATTACATATACCTCATGTTTTCCCTAACCTTCCCAACAGTGAGGTAAATGCAAACATACAGATTTTAAGGCCTATTTATTGGTTTTTGTTGAATTTACTCAGCATATGCATATTGAACATTTCTTATCAGATGAGGGTAGGTAGTGATTAGTTTTTGCGGATGTGTTTGAATTGTTTATTAGAGCTTGAAACAGGTCTTGAAATCAACGTGGACAAATATTGCAGAAAATCTGTAATGAAATTAAGGAAGGATTTCTATTAAGAAAAGTATTGCTCACTGTAGCTTAGTACGTGAAACCAAAATTTGTAGTCCTGTTTGGCGCCATATAACCTAAACTGTTGGTGCGCCGTAAAACCCAAATAAATAAATAAACAGTACGACAACACGTGAATCAGTCATCAATAGAGGTCACTTTGGGCAAAATGCTTGTGTTAATCAGGGTTTTGAGCGTCTCACACAAAAAGATGTAAGGAAGTTGACTGGGGATCTTATGAATTTCTCAAGTGAGCTCGGAAGGTGTAGCCATCTGTTGTCAAGCAAGGGGTATTGCACTGTGTATTAAGTGAAAGAATTTTCAAGACCTGAATTGAGTTCTGATACCATGACTACTTATGTAACTTTTTGCATAAA
This sequence comes from Mercenaria mercenaria, assembly GCF_021730395.1. Lineage (NCBI taxonomy): Eukaryota > Metazoa > Mollusca > Bivalvia > Venerida > Veneridae > Mercenaria > Mercenaria mercenaria. The sequence goes on along the minus strand of NC_069361.1, from coordinate 11,046,220 downwards.
GAAAACATGATTTAGACTTAACCTTAGTATCAAGGTTAGAATTTATTCAGGTTTTGTTAGGGGACCCAGATTGCTTTTGTATATAATTGGTGCTATTGTAATTCTATCTTTCCTGTATTCCAAGATCTTTATTCTAGAAAATTGGTGTGGCTTGTTTTTTATGGTAAATTACTGTACATTAAAAGCAGTTGCAGCTGTTTTGTGGGGGTGAATGTTTTAATGATCTCAGTCATTGTGCTTTTGCTGAATGATATTTTGCTGTTTTGTAGTAAATGTCAGATTCTATTTAATATTTTAATCAGTAACATATTGTAGTGTTTAGATTTTGTTTTAAAGATTTAAATTTATGCAAAACGTTCCAGATGTATTTTATAGCACATCATATTTATACAGTTACTTATAAAGAAATTTACATTTGATTTAATTTATTAAATTAGTCGTAACGGTAATAACTTTAAATTATGATAATAGATTATGATGACTCAACAGTAAACAAGTCTCACTCTGCATTTTATCTATTCTCAAGTTCTGACAATTTTATTAGATTAAGTAGAAGCTTAGATGAGTTATATCAGGTTTTTCTTTCATGCTTGCATTCCATCATCAATTTTCTGGAAATTTCAAATTACATGCCTGGAAAGTTAGAAAAAAACTTGTGCAGAACTAATGGTGTGTTTTTTTCTTAAATGTAGTAGTCTCTATATTTTTAAGCCTGTTTGCGAAACAGGATGTTTTTTTGGGCTCACCAGTGATGGGCGGACCAGGAAAGCTGAACTGTCTTAATAAAGCAGCTCATATCCAGTGGTCATTTAACTTGGGCACATTATCTTGTCCAAATTGGATAACAAGCTTGATTCAGAGTCGTGACCCTTGATTTACTCAAACTTTAGAGAGTTGACAGTGTCTGCTCACTAACTTGAGCAGTTCCTAATCAGTGTTCACTTGGTCACAATATTTATAAAGGAGCATAATATCTTAGCCAGGTTCGATCATGGGCTGGATACTTCAAATCTCTGCAGTTGTGGCTCTTGAATTATTCAAAATTGACAGTGTCCTTTGCCTCATTATAGTGTTCACTGCATTTGTTCATAATTTTTTCATCCAATAGAACATTAAAACTTTGTGGAATTATTGCCGTTGAATTACTCGAGAGTAGCAAAAATTGACCAGTCTTCTCTCTAACCTTGGCAGTTCTTATCCAGTGATCACCAAACTTGGTTACTCTCATAGTATCTCAGCCAAGTTCGATAACAGCTTGATCCTCAAAGTCCCTCTAGATTTATGGCCCTTGAAATACTTAAAATTGCGAAAATTGACATGTTTTCCATTCTCGAACTAAAGGGATTTTTATTCAGTGTTCACCAAACTGGATCAGAATGTTATGGGTATATTTCAGCAAAGTTTCATAACCAGCCATATTGTTCCAGTCATTATTGAGTTATGGACCTTGAGCTACTCAATATTGCAAATATTGACAAAGCTCTCATCCAGTAATCAGCAAGCTTGGTTAGACTGTTTATGGGTATACTACCGAGCCAAGTTCTGATAACCATTTGGATAGTCCCACTGACATTTCTAAAAGATAAGTGTTTTCTGAATAAAGTATCTGTCTTGCAACTAACTGCATTTATATAAAATTATGCTATCAAGGTGAAGTACAAAAACTGGCCAGATCATAGTTTTATTTCCAGAGTTATGGCCCTTGAATTTATCAAAATTTGGAAAATTGGCTGTGTATTAATAGTAATTGGTCTCTTTTTTATCTTGATGGTTTCATACTTAAAACAAACTGTGTAATTATATAGATTCTAGAGAAAGTTTGATAGCCAGCCAGTCAGGATAAGTATTCCAAGGGCACCCTTGATTTAATCAGTTGTGAAAATTGACAGTTTCTGCCCAATAAGTACAGGTTTGAAGGTCAAAATTTATTTGCTGTGGCATACATATTTTGTAACATTATCAACATTATTGTAACATTATTATGTTAGCTGGAAGAATCTATAGTCTTAAAGAAAGTTTTGTTTTGTGTAAGTTTTATTTTCAGTTAACATGTTCTGAGATACTGTAAAATAGTTAAATTTTGTGAGTATAGAATTTTATAGTTTCCAAATGCAAAATGGCATTCCTGGTGACATCAATATTTTGATTTCAAATTTATAAAGACTTGTTAGTTAAATTCGATGTATGGATGCAATCACAAAATCTATAACAAGAGCTGTCGGAGGACAGCAACGCTCGACTATTCAACAGCCTTGTCAATTGAATGAATACAAGTTGAAAAAGGGGCATAATTTTGTAAAATGCAAAGTAGAGGTATTGAACCTCTGTACTGCATGTCATATCATGACAGTGAACAAGTGTGTGAAGTTTCAATCCTTTCCAATTTGTGGATACTGGGATACCAGCTTACATACAAAAACTTAACAAAAAAGTGCTAAGTCAAAGGGGCATAATTTTGTAAAAATGCCAAGTAGAGTTATGGGACCTTCACAGTGCATGTTAGATCATGACAGTGAACAAGTGTGTGAAGTTTCAATCCATTCCAATTAGTGGATACTGAGATATCAGATTACATACAAAAATTTAACCAAAAACTGCTAAGTCGAAAAAGGGGCATAATTTTGAAAAAAAAGAGAGTAGAGTTATGGGACTTGCTTAGTGCATGTCAAATCATGATAGTGAACAAGTATGTGAAGTTTCAATCCATTCCCATTAGTAACTACTGAGATACCAGCTTACATACAAAACCTTAACCAAAAATTTCTAAGTCGAAAAAGGGGCATAATTTTGTAAAAAAGCAAAATAGAGTTATGGAACCTGTGCAATGTAGATCAGTTCATCACAGTGAATAAGTGTGTGAAGTTTCAATCCATTCCCACAAGTGGTTACTGAGTTACCAGCTTACATACAAAACCTTAACCAAAAATTTCTAAGTCGAAAAAGGGGCATAATTTTGTAAAAAAGCAAAATAGAGTTATGGAACCTGTGCAATGTAAGTCAGTTTGTCACAGTCAATAAGTGTGTGAAGTTTCAATCCATTCCCACAAGTGGTTACTGAGATACCAGCTTACATACAAAACCTTAACCAAAATCGGGACGCGGACGCAGACGCCGACGCCGACGCATGGGCGAGTGCAATAGCTCACTATTCTATGAATAGTCGAGCTAAAAAGCGAGCCCATCATGAATAGTTATGATTTCACAGTGGTTACTAATAAAATACTGTGGTGAGATTTTACTTAGAGCTAGACTGAAACACAGAAAATTTGTGATAAATAATGATTAATTTGATCATTCTGTTGAATAAATCAGCTAATTGTATTTACTGTCTTTATGTCTCAATGATTCTTCTTATATTTGTCCTTTTATTTGAAAGCTTACAGTCTTGTACTATCCAGTGAAAATTTATTATAGATTTGTATTGTAAGACATGAATATATTAATTTTAGTTTGCAGTTGTGTCGTTAATTAATTAAAGCCCAGCATATCTTATATGTAATAAAGTAAGAAAGGTATGCTTCTTTCAATTTCAGACGTTTACCAGAGGAACTACCCCCACCTCCCGGTACACGTAGTGCCGCAAATGGGTTTGAAGAACGAGGTAGACCAGAAGCTGGAGCCGGTAATGAGAGCTACAGCAGTTCATATTCAAGTTACTACGACAGGTTTTACAGTAAAACTCCAGCTAATGGAGCAGCTCCACCCCCTGCACGTCCCGGGGTATCTGCAGCAGGGCGTGGTGGTCCCATGGCTCCAAGGGGAGCGGCAGCTGTAGCAGCAGCAGCTGCAGCCAGGAAACAACAGCAAGATCAACAAAGTATGCTGCAGACAGGACCAATATACTTTTAGGAGTTAACTTTTAAATTTCTCAGCCAATGATTTTATGACACATTACATTATACCCCTTTTGTTGTCTGACAGTACAGATCGTGAGTGCAGTTCTAGTACAGAATTTGTAACTGACAGTGTAGTTTTATTCTGTATGGAAATGAAAAGAGAATTCAAATAGGGGCTGATGAAAAGAGGGTCTAATATTTGTATCTGACCAAATAAGTATATCTTGACTGAGGGCAAGATGTTGAAAGTAAACGTCAGTGTAGTGTGTTATGTGATGAATGAGAGTATTAGTTTCAAGTGAGTCAAATTGCAAGTCTGTTATTTAAGGTTGTTTTCTATTTTCATAGAATTTTTCTTTAGATTTCTAAAGGTATGCACATCTGGGCAAGGCATTGTTGTATGCAAAGACGTTTGCCGTGTTTTAGAATACATAGGTATTTTTCTCATATAGAAAGATGGACACTTTCATTGAAATAAAACATTAGTGCTCTTTCCATGTACATTTATCAAAAAAAAAAAAGACCTTCACATTATTGTCTGATAAACCACAGTTCAGATACACATGAATTGAACCGAGAAGGCATTGGCTTAAGTGGTTAAGTTCCCAAGTGCGTTTGAACTGTAGTTTATCAGATGATAAGCTACAAGTAGGCCTTGTTCATTTTCATTTTAACATGTTCATTGAAATTCTAAGATAATAATAATGCTATTTTTCATGAGTAATGATAAACCGGATGTCCTGCAGCAATTTGACATTGTCGTGTTCTCTCACAGCGTGGTTGCCCTCTGTTTAATTGGCAAGCAGATAACCCCATGTAAAAATGTTCTGTAGATCATTGTGAGAAAGTGGCAAGTAATTCACTGGAGCAATGTCATACACATTACAAGCATTATGTAAGTTGCAATTTCTTTTAAAGTTCCTTTAAATATTGCATTTTGTCATCCAAAAACAAGTGCATGACCTTGAGAGTTCTGTGTGGTGGAACACTATCGATGTGATTTAGTTCTTTCAGAACACTGTGAGACTTCAGCCCTGTTAGTAGATTTGTTTGGGGTTTTTTTTGAAGTTTTGTTGAACATTGATACAAGTAAGGATGGCAGTAAATGTTGGTCCTCTGCCTTGTTTCTTTTTGCATTTTACTAGTAGGAAATTCTTCACAGTATTACCATGGTTACTGGATGGGAAATAGAACATACATATTGGGAAAGAATACTTTTTTAAGTATGTTTAAAAACAGGACATGTTTATATCAGCTTATCAGAGAGAAACTGCTGCTGGACCAAATAGCTTTATTTTTTATCTCCCAACTTGTATCTTTCAGTAACCTTCATTTTCAGATTTTGCCAAATCATTGGGAACTTTACATCAAACAGTCATGTTCATAACAATTTACCAAGTTCTGCTGTGTTGAAAAACTAAATACTTGATATAAGATGGAAAAAAGAAAGTTAAATAATTATTTACAACCTACCAGTACTTGCCCTTCAGCATTTTGGTCATGTGATGGAAACACAAGATTTTGTAGAAGTACATTGTACCATTATAAGAAGTGCAGGTTGGCAAAAGGACTGCTATATAAATGCTGGCTCAGCAGTCTTCACATATTTTAGATACTAATGAATGATAATAGATTGGTGTTCACAGCACATTTTCTTTTTTCAACTACAATCATGGTTATAAAATTAGGCTCATTTGTGTAATTGTAATCAGTTGTAAAATCATGTACCGAGGTCTGAAAGACTATAGCATAATTATGTAAATATATGTTCAGCAGTTGATGATTTTATAAGAAATGTTCATGTTAATTGGTTTTACAAAGAACAATAAAGGAAACACTAAAACTAAAGACATCTAAAATGCTAGGAACTTGATTAGAGAACATGAAGTATGCCATTGTCATTCTACTGTACTTAAAAGTTGTAAGTGGCAGTATTTGTATATTTGTTTGAGAAACTGTTAGCTGCAATTATGTCATTGTTATGTAGATAAATCACTTGTTTCTGTTGTTATTAACATGTTTTATATCTGTCATATCAACAGTTGTGTAACACATAAGTTTAAGTTGATTGGAAATGGCCTCCCTTTTAGTTTAATTGTGTGTGCATATCTCGGACTTACATGCTCATATTTTGTTATTTTAGTGTAAAGGAAAATCTAAGTCCAATGTCTGAAAAAAAGTCTCATATTTACCATATATTTACCTTATATTTATAACTGTCGGGAGCTTCAAAAATAATTCTGAAGTAACTCTTTTCCATAACTTGTCATTGTGTAAGCATATTATGGGTGCCAAAAGAAAGTTGATCTTCATCCCTTACTTGTAGGCTAATGCTGGGAACCAGTAGAACTTGCTGTAGATAACTTAACCTGTTGTACATTTAGCTCATAGCGCTGTTCATCTCAAAATTTTGAGTAAATAAGTACTTAAAAGCGTTCAAGTCTTTTAATATGGTACTTCATAAAGCCCAGAGTGTGTCTTTTTATTTTTAATCAAATAGATGAAATATTCTGTACTACACATGTCACTTAGTGAGCTGTAATTCCCTGTTACAGAGTATAGACCTAAATTTGAATGTTTTGTGTATTTCTGAACTAATAAGCTCCTCATTAAAGTCTCCTGCTTTCTTTGTCGATAAAACATTTATTTCATATGATTAAATTGTAGTTAGCTTCATTTGGGTTTAAGTGGGACTTGAGAAGTGTTTTAGTGGTTTATAAGAAAAAAGAGAACAATGTTTCTTTATGGAGGGAAAATATGGATGATAGATGTTTGCATTGGTTTGAAAACATCTTTGGAGTTATGTTAAACTTCCACCTTTTTCAGGTATAACTGTTACTGATTTCAGATTGCATAGTCAAGAATTCAAATCTTAGTCATAACTACCAGTAGTTGTTGAGAGAATGTAGATATGTTCATGTATTTTAAAATGTTAACACACAGTCCCATTTTAAAAGAGAGGAGACGTCAATGAAAATATGATCAGACTACAATGTTAAAAAAGGTCTTTATGTTTATAGAAATTAGAGTGAATTTGTATTTCACAGTTACTTCCTACTAAAAATCATTTAAGATGGCAGCATTCATTTATTCATTGTGCTGATTTCATTTCTTGTTGAACTATTCTCAGTATATCCGAAGTCCTAGCTTTGGCTAATAATAAAATTGTACGCAAGGCTTTTTTGATCATAGAAGTAATTATGTGCTTCTGAGTATAGTAAGGCTGTATACTATATGGTCATTTCATGACAGGACCTGCATTAGTAGAAAAAAAATTAGACAACTTTGTTTTTACATTTCAAAACGAATGTTTGAAGTAAACTCCACTATTGTGAGATCTGCAATGTTTTAAAGTAAGACATCAAATGCGTTTAGATTAAACATCAAGAAAGCTGGGAAAGCATTATGACATTGTCGCATATGGCATGTACAGTGCATGTCACTTAAGTGACAAATTACGTATACCCAGTAATAAGGTTTTTGTGGGTTATATTTCTTAAATAGTACATACATTCTTTGTTAAGACAACACTGAAATTAGCATAATGTTTGATAACTTTATTTGAAAAATGAAATAACCTTGTGAAATGTAGGTTGATGTAAATATTTTTCATCAACAGCAGTCTGAGTCATCTATATGAAAGAGTTTGTAGCATTAATTTCTTCTAAACAAGTTGCCATACATTTATATATTTTAAGTTCTTTACATTTTGGAAATTCTGTACTTGCCTTTCAGTGCTGCAATAACAAATATTGTCATTTGTGATGTTTAGAGAAATAGTTTCAACTGAACTAGCGTTTTAGGATCAAGTTAAAACATCAAGTTAATAGGAAGGGAAAGTTTGGATGCAGATGAAAGGGATTGAAAGTCAAAAATATAGTAATATTTTACTTTATTATTGTAATGTTTTTACAGAGATGCAATAATTCTTTTGACATAGTTATCAGAATATGAGGCTTTCTTTGTTTAAATATTGTATCGTTGTGTGTGTTTAAGCTAAATTAGATTTTGTCACGTAGAATTTGAAAAAGTGTTTCCGAGTTTGACCGAAATGACAGTTGATATACTATGCTTTAATTTTTTTCTTCCTGTAAGTTGTTTATTTTTTTAGATAGTAGTTTTCTGAACAAATACACTGAGAAGGTTCAGTGTTAGTAAATATGAACCCAGAGTCTCATAGTCCATTGAATTGTATATAATTGTCATACTAACAGTGTCGTTGAAATAAATGTATTTTGTCATCATTTCTCAGTCAAAAATAAAAAATAGAAAAACAGATTCCATTTGCTTTATTGTCCTTTCTGGAAATTGTCATAGCCATTGTCTAACTGTTGCATGCTGCAGAAGACCCTTTGTATTATACACTTACCATTTAATTTTTAGCTCACCTGACAAAGTACTCAAGGGGAACTACTGTGATCACCTTGTGTTCGCCATGCGCTTCAAAAGTCCGACTGTAATACTCCGGAGGTCAGAATTTTAGCCAATTTTAACAAAACTTGGTCAGAATATTACCCTCAGTAAAATCTCGGACAACTGGGCCATCTGGGTTCTGAAACTGGGTCAGTTAATTTGGAAACCTTACTAATACTCAACAGGCAATATTTTCCAACTTGTTTTTATGAAACTTTGTTTAAATGTTTGCCTCTATAAAGTCTAGGACAAGATCGAAACTGGGTAACCTGCGGTCAAAAACTAGGTCAAGTTATAGGAAAACCTTGTTTATGCTTGAGCGGCTTCATTTTCTGTTTGATCTTGCAAGTTTGTCAGAATTTCTGTCTATGAAATCTAGATCGTTTTAAACTGTTACTTCAGGTCAGAGACTAGGACACTAGGTCAGATCATGAAAAAACCTTGTTAGCACTCATTTTCTGTTTGATCTTAAAATTTACCAGAATGAATTCGGTCGATTTCAAAACTGGATTACCCGAGGTCAAAACCTAGGTCACTAGGTCAAATCAGAAAGCTTGTTAACACACTAATGTTCACATTTTCTGCTTGATCTTAATAAACCTTTCTCAGAATGTTTATCTCGGTGAAATTTAGGTCAAATTCTAAACTGGATTATCTATGTTAAAAACTAGGTCAAGTCACAGAAAGACATTGTTAACACTTAAAATGCCACATTTTCTACATTAGCTTATGAGACTGTCGGAATGTTTGTCTGTTTAAAGTCTGGGATAGATTTGTAACTGGGTTACCTAGGGAAGACTAGGTTGTGAGAAGCCCGTCCGCTTAGCTCAGTAGGTAAGAGCGTTGGTCTACGGATTGCGGGGTCGCGAGTTCGATCCTCGGGAGGGGCGTATGTTCTCTGTGACTATTTGATAAACGACATTGTGTCTGAAATCATTAGTCCTCCACCTCTGACTTATGTGGGGAAGTTGGCAGTTACTTGCGGGGAACAGGTTTGTACTGGTACAGAATCCAGGAACACTGGGTAGGTTAACTGCCCGCCGTTACATGACTGAAATACTGTTGAAAAACGGCGTTAAACCGAAAACAACAACAACAACTGGGTTGTGAGGTCAAATCATAGAAAAACTACGTGGTACTTTTTATCCCCTGCCGATGAAATCGGAAGGTGGGTATTGAAATGGCGTCAGTCCGTCCACAGCCATTTCTCAGTAACTAGCAGGTAAAATTTCATAAAACTTGAAATATACATGAACCAACATACTGCGATGATGCCCATCAAGTTTTTTTTTGATTGGTCAATTTCCCTTAGAGTTATTGCCCTTGATTTAATGCAAAATGTCCGTCCGCAGTCATTTCTCAGTAACTAGGAGGTAGAATTTCATAAAACTTTAAATAAACATAAACTAACATACTGCAATGATGCCCATCAAGTTTTTTTTTTTGGATTGGTCAATTTCCGATCAGAAACAAGCTGGTAGAATTTCATGAAACTTGAAATAAATATAAACCAACATACTTCGATGATGCCTGTCATTTTTTTTAGCTCACCTGTCACAAAGTGACAAGGTGAGCTTTTGTGATCGCGTGGCGTCCGTCGTCCGTCCGTCCGTCCGTCAGTCCGTAAACTTTTGCTTGTGACCACTCTAGAGGTCACATTTTTCATGGGATCTTTATGAAAGTTGGTCAGAATGTTCATCTTGATGATATCTAGGTCAAGTTCGAAACTGGGTCACGTGCGGTCAAAAACTAGGTCAGTAGATCTAAAAATAGAAAAACCTTGTGACCTCTCTAGAGGCCATATTTTTCATGAGATCTTCATGAAAATTGGTCAGAATGTTCACCTTGATGATATCTAGGTCAAGTTCGAAACTGGGTCACGTGGGGTCAAAAACTAGGTCAGTAGATCTAAAAATAGAAAAACCTTGTGACCTCTCTAGAGGCTATTTTTTTCAAGAGATCTTCATGAATATTGGTCAGAATGTTCACCTTGATGATATCTAGGTCAAGTTCGAAACTGGGTCACGTGGGGTCAAAAACTAGGTCAGTAGGTCTAAAAATAGAAAAACCTTGTGACCTCTCTAGAGGCCATATTTCTCAATGGATCTTCATGAAAATTAGTCAGATTGTTCATCTTGATGATATCTAGATCAAGTTCGAAACTGGGTCACGTGGGGTCAAAAACTAGGTCAGTAGATCTAAAAATAGAAAAACATTGTGACCTCTCTAGAGGCCATATTTTTCAAGAGATCTTCATGAATATTGGTCAGAATGTTAACCTAGATGATATCTAGGTCAAGTTCGAAACTGGGTCACGTGGGGTCAAAAACTAGGCCAGTAGGTCTAAAAATAGAAAAACCTTGTGACCTCTCTAGAGGCCATATTTCTCAATGGATCTTCATAGAAATTGGTCAGAATGTTCACCTTGATGATCTCTAGCTCAAGTTTGAAACTGGGTCACGTGCGGTCAAAAACTAGGTCAGTAGGTCTGAAAATAGAAAAAAATTTGTGACCTCTCTAGAGGCCATATTTTTCGCGGGATCTTTATGAAAATTGGTCAGAATGTTCACCTTGATGATATCTAGGTCAGGTTCGAAACTGGGTCATGTGCGGTCAATAACTAGGTCAGTAGATCTAAAAATAGAAAAACCTTGTGACCTCTTTAGAGGCCATATTTTTCAAGAGATCTTCATGGAAATAGGTCAGAATGTTCACCTTGATGATATCTAGATCAAATTCGAAACTGGGTCACGTGCGGTCAAAAACTAGGTCAGTAGGTCTAAAAATAGAAAAACCTTGTGACCTTTCTAGAGGCCATATTTCTCAATGGATCTTCATGAAAATTAATGAGAATGTTCAGCTTGATGATATCTAGGTCAAGTTCGTAACTGGGTCATGTGCGGTCAAAAACTAGGTCAGTAGGTCGAAAATAGAAAAACCTTGTGACCTCTCTAGAGGCCATATTTTTCACGAGATCTTCATGAAAATCGGTGAGATTGTTCACCTTGATGATATCTAGGTCAAGTTTAAAAGTGGGTCACGTACCTTCAAAAACTAGGTCATTAGGTCAAATAATAGAAAAACCTTGTGACCTCTCTAGAGGTCATATTTTTCAATGGAGTTCATGAAAATTGGTCAGAATTTTTTATCTTGATGATATCTAGGTCACATATGCTCAAAACCTAGGTCACTATGACAAATAATAGAAATAACGACTTCATACTCAGTTCAACACTGGGTCATGTGGGGATAGGTGAGCGATTCAGGACCATCATGGTCCTCTTGTTTTTTTATTGGTCAATTTTCCTTCGAGTTACTGGCCTTTAATTGTTAAAAAATTCTCAGATTTGTACATAACAAACCAACCAATTGGTAGAAATTCATTAAACTTCTTTCATTCTCTTCCATGAACATCTATTATAAACATGTGAAGTTGTGTACCCACACCTGGTCACCACCTTGCCTTGGTCCCCAACCCCCCCCCCCCCCCCCCCCCACCAAAAAAAAAATAAATATTTTTTTCATTCCTTTTTAAAAAAAAATATTCAAACCTATGAATATTTATCAACATGCAAAGTTGTACCATTCCCCGACCTCACTCCTCCACCCAGTCTTGCCCACCACCCCGATCATCCGATCATGCATTCCCCCCCCCCCCACCCCATTTTTTTATGCTCCCGAAGGGAGGCATATTAGATATTAGTTTTCAACTGTCTGTCCGTTCGTTCAGCACAACGTTAACTTTTTGCATGTAGGCACTTTACTCGCGAACCACTGCACCCAGGACCTTCAAACTTCAAATGCTCATATTACTTATTGAGTACACGACCCCTACTGACTTTTGGGTCACCAGATCAAAGGTCAAGGCGCTGCAGGGGCATTTGTCACCATTAGTGACAGCTCTTGTTCCTTGTGTAATCTAGGTCAAGTAGAAAAACAGTTATCTGGAGTCAAAAACTAGGTCAAATAAAAAAATGTAACCACATTTTAGTTAATCTCCATGAAACTTGGTCAGAATATTTTTCGAAGTCTTGTTAAGACTGAAGCTAGGTCATTTATAGTCAAAAACTAGGTCACAAGATCAACTGTTGAAAAACCATGTAAACACCGGATGCCACATATGGAGATCACATTTGCTCAAGGTGAGCAATTGTGACCCCTCATTGTCTGGCGGCACGTGTCAACATTTGCCTTGTTAACACAAGTGGCCACAGTTGTGACCCAATCTTTATGAAACTTGGTCAGAATGTTTGTTTTGATGAGCTCCAGGCCAAGTTCGAAACTGGGTCATGTAAGTCAAAAACTAGGTCAGTAGGCCAGATCGAAAGAAAATCTTGTTAACACACTATAGAGTTCACAGTTAAGTTTGAAACTCGTCAAATCAAAGGAAAACTAAGTCACTAGGCCAGGTCAAAGGAAAATCTTGTTAAATACTCGAGAGACCACATTTTAAGTTTGAAACTCGTGAGAATTAGAATGTTTTTCTTGATGAAATCTAGGTCAAGTTCGAATATATGTCGTCTGGAGTCAAAAACTAGATCACCCAGTCTTATCAAAGAAAGAATTATGTGTGTGCAATAGGGGCTGCATTTTTCACTGGCTATTCCTGAAATTTGATCAGAATGATCTTAGTGAAATCTAGCCGAAGTTCGAATATGGTGGAGAAAAAATGGTCATCTGGTCAAATCAAAGAAAAAATCTGTGTATACAATACAGGCTGCATTTTTCATCTGATATGCATGAAACTTGGTCATATTGTTTGTTTCTATGAAATCTCGGAGGAGTTTTTTAGCTCACCTGAGCCAAAGGCTCATGGTGAACTTTTGTGACCGCTCAATGTCCGTCGTGCGTCGTCTGTCCATCAACATTTCCTAAAAAAATCTTGAAAACCACTTGGCAGAATTACACCAAACTTCACAGGAATGATCCTTGGGTGGCCCCCTTTCTAAATTGTTCAAAGAATTTAATTCCATGCAGAACTCTGGGAAAAACTTTAAATCTGCTTGTTCAAAACCACAGGGCCTAGGGCTTTGATATTTGGTGTGTAGCATCATTTAGTGGTCCTCTACCAAAATTTTCCAATTATCCCCCTAGGGTCAAATATGGCCCCGCCCCAGGGGTCACATGGTTTATATAGACTTATATTGGGAAAACTTTGAAAATCTTCTTGTACAAAACCAAATGGCCTAGGGCTTTGATATTTGGTATGTAGCATCATCTAGTGGTCCTCTACCAAGATTGTTCAAATTTTCCCCCTATGGTCAAATATGGCCTTGCCCCCTGGGTCACATGGTTAATATAGACTTAAATAGGGAAAACTTTGAAAATCTTCTTGTACAAAACCACATGGCCTAGGGCTTTGATATTTGGTTTGTAGCATTATCTAGTGGTCCTCTACTAAGATTGTTAAAATTATCCCCCTAGGGCCAAATGTGGCCCCGCCCCAGGGGTCCCAAGTTTTACATAGACTTGTATAGGAAAAAAAGTTTAAAAATCTTGTCTGAAGCCACAACACTTAGACCTTTGATATTTGGTTTGTAGCATTGTCTAATGGTCCTCAACAAAAAATGTTCAAATTGTACCCATGGCGTGAAAAGAGGCCCTGCCTTGGGGGTCCCAAGTTTTATATAGATTTATATAGAAATAGCTTTTTCTTGTCTGAAACCATACGACCTAGGCTTTTGATATTTGGTGTGATAAATTGTCTAGTAGGCCTCTACCAAAATTGTTCAAATTATGCCCCTGGGGTTAAAAGAGGCCCCGTCCTGGGGTCACTTAGTTATTATGTGAGTTATATAGGAAAAAATACTTAAAAATCATCTGATCCTATTTCCAAGACTGTTTAATTATAATTACCTGATGACCCCAAGTAATATGATGTCACTTGACTGTGACCTTGACCTACTGACCTACTTTCTTGTTTTTTTAAGATACAGCCTTGAAATTTTGATGACATACACAGTTTTGCACACAAATCGTAAAACTGAATTTCATTGACCATGAATGTGACCTACTGACTTTCTTAATATTTTATCATCAGTTTGACATTTGAAACATGTAGCTCATATTACTCAGGTGAGCGATCCAGGGTCATCATGACCCTCTTGTTTCATTTTTTTCTGGGTAATGCGAGTCAAAAACTAGGTCAAATAAAAGAAAATGCTTGTTTACACTCTAGGAGTCACATTTTTAGCTGGACTATTCGAAGAATATGGGAGCTATCCTACTCGCCCCGGCGTGAACGTGAGCGTGAGCATCACACAAATGTTAAAGTTTGCGTACCACCCCAAATATTTTCAAAGTCCATTGAGATTTTGCTTTCATATTTTGCATACTTGTTTACCATCATGACCCCAGTCTGTAAAAAGGAGGAGGTAACTCTATCAAGCATTTTGACTGAATTATGGCCCCTTTTCGACTTGGAATATGCTTATTGTAATGTTAAAGTTTTACTCATTGTATTATACTATCAAGCACTGAGAATAGTCAAGCGCGCTGTCCACTAACAGCTCTTGTTATTCAATCTAGTCAGAATGTTTGGTATTATTAAGACTTGAATGATTTCGAATCTGGGTCATTTGGGGCCAAACCTAGGTCAAATCAAAGTTAAAGCTTGTTTAGTGTTTACACTCTAGAGGTCACTTCTTTGCTCCAATCTTCTCGAAACTTTGTCAGAATGTTTTCATGAAATCATAGACGATAATAATCTTGGCCATGTAGGGTTAAAAAGTCGGTCACTAGGTCAAATAAAAGAAAATGGTTTTTACACTCGAGAAGCCACATTTTTGGTCCAGTCTTAATGAAAGTTGGTCAGAATATTTGTCTCTATGAAATATCTGACGGGATGAAAATTAGGCCAGGTTGGGTCAAAAACTAGGTCACAAGGTAAAATCGAAGAAAAGTCTTGTTTATAGTCTAGAGGCCACATTTTTGCTCCAATCTTCAAAAAAACTTCGTCAGAATGTTTATCCCCGTGAAAACTCGGATTAGATTGAAACTGAGTCATGTGGTGTCGTCAAACTGGGTCACTAGGTAAAACATGTTTACACTGTTATGGTGTGTTACTCTGGTGAGCGGCCTAGGGTTGTCTTGGCCCTCTTGTTTACTTATCTTCCTGAACCTAGCTTAAATATTTTGTTTATGTAAAATCTAAGTAAAATGGGTAAAACTAGATCACCAGGTCAAACTTTCATTAATACTACATTGATGACATTTTCTACCTAATATGAATTAAGCTTGAAAGTGGAAAACCAAGGATCACCCACAAGACGACTTAAAACGAAAATGTGGCGGGCTCGGTTTGATAGAGCCTGTACGTGGACGGTAGCGGAAATGCAAGCTACCGTGGCCCTCTTGTTAAAAAAAAAAATATGCAAAATGTAGATCAATTGACCAATGATTGCAAAGTTATTCATTTATTTTCATCATGAGTATAAATCTGATTTTTTTCTAACACGTGTTGGCCAAGGTCGCTAATGTGAGGTCTGCCAATTACAACTTATAAGATTGCATGCGTCAATAATTATATAGCAAAATGGTCGTAAGCAGCGGATGCGAGCTCTCATTACAGACGATTCTAATAAGGTGTATATACAATTTCAGGTAAACCAGATATACAATTCTGACTTAATATACAGGTTATTCACTTTCAATGCATTTTCCAAAGAAAGGTCGCATGTTACAGTTTTACACTAGATACAGTATTTTTTGATGTACATATTCAGATTTTTATAGAGATACATCCTAAAATTTCAACGATAGAGATACATTAGATGATTTCTAAGTTCTTGAAATAACCAGAAATGATTGTACAAATGTGAAATTTAGGATAGATTTGTTAATATCAATTACAGAAGCGTTAATATTTGATTTAAAGTTGTGATCCGCAAAAAACCATAGGCCAGTGAACTTCCCTTGCAATTACACAATCGTGTAGAAAATCAAAACGGTTAAAGACACAGTATCATACCTTTTTGCACAACAAAAACATTTGGGATTTATTCATACGAGTTTGACTTACCCGTTAAAACCTGCTTCACATGATTTTGTCAGCTTACTTATCGTGAAAAATTAGCTTTTAACAAGCCGGTAATAAAAGTATTTTATAGTGAAGATAATACAGATTTGCTTGTATCAAAATGTCACAAATAGAAGCACTTTTGTAATACAGAACAGATAGGATTAGTAAAGGTGCAATTACATTGATCTCTATTTCCTATGCCTAATTGGTAATTAACTTTCCTTCTCAGCCATATTCGTATTTCGCGGTTTCCTCTTGGGTGCACATCTAGTGTTGGAGGTATGGTGCATTTTAGCACAATTGCTTTATTATAGCTTGACATTTCTAATTATTCTATTTCTTCATTTGAATATTAGTTCATTTCTTGTAAAGGCCTAACTATAGTAAAGGAACCAGCGTGTGAGTCATCTGGTCTAGTCGCGTAATGGCGGACAGGTTTTTGAACACTAGTTTTTCACTTGGCATGGCAACAGAGGTCTAAATTAAAACTATTTTCTGTTTAAATGTCATTGTGGATGTATTTTTGACATTTTGGTAGGAAAAATGGCAGAGGAGGTATTTGGTGAAGTGAAACTCAATTTTAGTACGAGTAGTACTTCCAGGTCTCAGCAGTGTGATTTTGATAGCAAATGTGACAAGAGAAATCTCTCTTAGAAGATACATGACCCCTACTTTTCTCTTCATTTTTTATCAGTTTTATCATAACACTTTAAAATGAGCTAAGGATTTGTTGTCTTAAATGGTTCTAGCTATGTTTGGTAGCTCTTTAAAAAATGTCAGTTTTATATAGAATACATATAGGGAAAACTTGCCTGAAAGTTCTGTTAATTCGAATAACTAATTGTTAGAGTGCTTGCACTAGATGGTCTGTAAACTTCATTTAAGCATTTGAAGATAATATTGAAAGAACGAGGCATATCTTGAACATATGTTGTATACTATAATTATGTTCTAACATAACTGAGCCCGCCCGCTTAGCTCAGTAGGTAAGAGCGTTGGTCTACGGATCGCAGGGTCGCGAGTTCGACCCTCGGGCTGGGCATATGTGACTATTTGATAAACGACATAGCCCCTTCTCAAATTATATGCATGCTTTACATTCCATTGCCAGAACGAGGCTGAGATGGGTGAGTTGTAAACATTATCTCAGAGCAGTATTACTGCTTCCAGTGTTAAAGTACACTGTTTATGATAAGATAGGAAAACACACAAAGTTTAATAATAATTTACTTTTAATGTGTTCCAAAGTGTAATTCAAATGACTGATGTTATTTTAATCTGAGTTTTTATAAATTTTCCAAAGATGAATTGGGTAGTTAAAATCAGGCGAGATGTGTGTCAGTGAGTGATTTCCAGGTATATAAATATTCATTATAATCACATTTTTTGTATTTTCGAAAATGAAGTTTGCAGTCAAATAATTTTTTTCAAAAATAAACAAACTTCATTAAAGAAGGTTATTAGAGTAAATAGTATATTTGCTAGTAAAATGCATTTCCAATTTTACCATATTTATTCTTTATACCATAGATTTCTGTTGTTGTTTTCTGAACAGATCTCTAAGTCAGCAGTTGTTTGTTCCTAGCACTTCAAAAATGAAAATTATACAGGCTGACCACAACTTAAACCAAGACGAATTTCAAAAAAGAACACTTAGTCTAATAGTAAGAAAAATAAAATAATTGCTGACATTATGTTTTGTATTGTACTTCAGTCATTTCAGTTTTCAGAAATGAAGGAGGCTGTTTTCAAATTCCTTTAATTTATTTATTTTCTGACAAAAAATGTGAAACAATGGACAGTACAAAAGAACCATCTACAACTGGAGGAAGAACATTGACAGCAGTCCTACTTTATGTTGAACAAGGACCGGAAATATCAACACTGAAGGACTGGAGCTGCGCTAGAAAAATTAAGAATGTATTGCTTTAGCCAGCCAACTTAAAACATTTAAACTTAAATGCTTTGTTATTTCTCCACAATTGTTGAGTTTGTTTTTCACTGTAGTCCAGCCAATCTTGTTTCTATATGATGATCATTTCTTTTCCCTGAATTTAACTTGAAGGTATTTGATCTTTAATAGCCCAAGTGGAGGGATCTCTAGTCGGATCATAGACCTGTCTGTCTGGACTTGTATCTAACCAGGGTGCCCTAAAACTGACAACCAAATAAGGGTTTTTAAATGGTTTTCACAGACTTAAGCATACCGTTTGGCTGCTGTTGGTACATAAGCTAGCCTGTGTTGGTGTCACTTAATATATATGAAATAATATGGTTAGGAAAGAATCTGACTGCTCTGAACAAACTTTACCATGTAAACAACTTACTAGCCCCAATAGTACAAGCAATCAGTGTTTATAATCAGAACTTAAAAGCTGGCCACTTCTACAGCTGCATAAATTGACCAATTAGTTACAGTTTTAGAGATAAGATGTGTATTGATGATTTAGTTTCATACAGGTAAACAAGCTGAAAAACAACAACAACGAAAGTATAGATATTTGATCTTACTTTAAAAATAGTGTATGTAGCTTTCACTATAATATTCATAAATATTCTTTAGAAGAGAATTTGTAAGTTCCAATATAATCTTCAGCAGAAAAAAAATGTTATATTAGGGATTAAACTGGTATATATCACTATCACTATAGTAGCTGCCATTCTGCTTATCAGCAATGTTTACAACTGACCCATCTCAGCCTCGCTCTGGGGATCTCATTCAATATTCAGGAGATAATATTAAGAAGGGCCTATTGTGTCTGAAATCATTAGTCCTCTACCTCTGATTCATGTGGGGAAGTTGGCAGTTACTTGCGGAGAACAGGTTTGTACTGGTACAGAATCCAGGAACACTTGTTAGGTTAACTGCCCGCCGTTATATAACTGAAATACTGTTGAAAAACGGCGTTAAACCAAAAACAAACAAACAAACAAACATGTTCTATCATGTCCTTATATTTTTTATTTTAGGTACATGAAAGATGAAAAAGGAAACAAAACTTCTAGTCTGCATCAATGGAATTGTCAATATATGTTAAAAAGGATTGCTGAGTGATCGGCATGCAAGACATTATTGACATATTATATTTTCCAAAAGCTGTACGACATAATATTTGATAAGTGGAGAACATCCTCTAACGGAATTACCCCAGACAAGGATTTCAACGCTCAAGTAGGTCTCCGTACCAAACTTTGTCACGACTATGTCGGTTGCTGTTTGAAGGTATGGATATAAATAACTGATTTAATTTCAATAATGTTACAGTAGATAAACCTTAATAAGGGGTATAGTTAGATAGGCACTTCGACACATGATAATATAAATAGAAAGTATTTTGGAAACCATTAGTTAACTTGTTACTCTAATTATTTTTTCATGATAACTATTTATGGCGTGTCATCGAAAATAGTCGAGTATGATGGCTTTGATTCCGAACTTGAGTTCAAGGCAAGACTCGATGAGACAAATAAGAATATGCATTGATAATATGCTAAGTAAAGCAAAATTATATAGTTAAATTATTATCATGTGCTGATTTTTAAAGTAGCAACCTTTTAATATATTTTTAAAGGTATAAAGTCGCACCAATGCAGTTTAGTTTTTAATGATATGCTACTATTTAGTTTTGTTTAACGTTTCAGGGCCACGTGATCATCACAATTGCTTGGGAAAAAATGAGAAATTACTGTATCGCGCCAACGAAATGTTCTTATTAAGGAGTTTTAGATGTGCGCAGGGAAAGACCAAGAGTGACTACAACCGAATTATAATTACCACGTAGTAGAATGGGACATTGAATCTACACTAGAAAGCGGTTGAGGATTTAACATTTTACTAATGTTCAGATTTTGCTTGCAAATCTTAGTGCACCCAATTACATGTTAAAACTCGAAGTGAGCTTGAACAGTGGTAAAACAATTTTACTTGCAATGTAAATTACTTTGCTTTTCTTAAACTGTTTAGTTGTTGAAAATGTTGTTGTATTAAAAATTATTTAAAATAGGAAATTGTACTGATTTTTTATTTAAACCCTTACCCAGTGGAACCCGTTGTGACATAAACATACGCACATACACTTTCAAGACATAGCAACATCTTCCTTTTATCAGCTAATGTTATATATTTACACAAATCAACAAAGTAGATTTATTACTTGATTGTAGCAATTCTAAATTTTATACACACTTATAAATACGAGTATAATGAAAACGTTTCTTTAACTTTGGACGTAATTCTTTATAACTCAGCATTTAAAAAAATGAAATTCACCTTAAGTTTCATTAAGATCGCATATTTGACAGATTCTTTCCACATTGTATGCTTTAATTTTCTTCGATCAAGAAGCAGTGTACATCTCTATGTCACATATTCTCAACAACTGGAAATATTCAGACCCGACAGAAAGACGCGAAGTGAAGATGCACTGCCTAAACTTCAAAATCAACAAAAATCGGAATATAATAACTCTTGAAACCATTAAACTGGAAAATGTTGAGGTTTTGCGCAACTACACTTATTATAACTCAGAAATTTCATTAAAACACACAAAACTTGATAAAGAGACAATGTAGTATAATCTGTGAACGTTTATTGACCGAAACATAGACACACTGGTTATTCGGGTACCTACTCGTGTGAGCGATACCGCCCTCGTGTGATTAATGTACATGTTGGTGAACAGGAAATTCACACCGATAACACGTAATTATTCCGTATTTGATTGAAGATTTGAAGAGTTTTAGCATTAAATGTGTAAGATCATACCTTAACTATATCCATGTCAAATATCTATCTCATGTAATTTGAATAACTGTGAAAAAAATACATTTTTTGTCGCGAAAATGAAGATATTTTAAGGCGATGGTATATATTTTCACCATTAACGGTATTATTTCGGATTATATTAGGAATTTTTGTTAGGAAAATGAAAAACAGTCATTCTGTGTATTAGCCATTGCTTTCATTTCACAAAAACTTGACGCACAGTAAAATTAGATAGATTTTTTCGAAGACAGTGTGTAGAAAATAAGATACCTCTGACGATGTACCATGGTACCATCCTCGTTGTTTCTGTCAATCCAGCGGATACCGTCCTCGTTATTGAAATGAACATTACATCGATACAGACCCCTTTTCTAAAATTTAGCGATGATATGCAATGGCCAGCCAGGATAAAGATAAAACTTTGGTCTTTTATACTCTCCTGGGCTACTGGAAGCAGGCTATCCGAAGAAAAACTTCTCACATAATTTCTTCAAGTTCGCTTTCAAGATCCACCTACATAGACACATTATTAGATGCATTTTCAATTGAATATTGCGACTTCCGTACGTTTTGTCTTGTTATTTAAGTTGCTATGGGGTACAAAATGTTTGCAACAAAAACAAAATTAAATTTGTTCAGAAATTCAGTGATTTTGTCAAATATTTTATTGCGATCGACCCATGTTTAGCTTCGTTGTAAGGAATAAAGCCAGTAATTCGGTCGAATATGTGCTTCGTTTGAGTAGTCGAAAGAAGTCGGTAGTAAACAGATCCTTATTTCCCCATTTTTTTGTGCGAAAATTCGTGTAGAACAAGTGCATAAATCACACCTTTTTACTGCTGGAATACATAAGATTGAGATATGTAAACGAGATGAGATATGTTTATACACTTCACATACAAGTTTTGCAGATCATCGAAACCGAAAGTAGGGGGTTTATTGTGCGGACAGGAGCATATACGCGCCATTTTAGGGTAGCAGACCACAACTGACTGGCATTTTACTAGAAACTATTCAGCTCCCTCTTTATTTTTATCGTTATACTTTAACTTATGATAGAACTTTCATGAAAAATAGGTGTTGGAAAAAGTGATGTTCTATTAAGGTAGGTAAAAAGGGCATGAAGTTTAGTAGGTCTGCAGGTTTGTCGAACAATTCAAGCCTCGAGCAATATGCTCGAGCAATAAGCAATATCATCCAACTGTTGAAAGCAGAGCTAAAATGGTGGGAAATGAAAAGAAAAAAAGAAAGCGACGAGAAATTTTGCTTGTTTTTCGTAACCATTTGTACATTTTTTCAAAGTTATTACAGCTCGTCTGATACTTAAACTTTAACAAAATATCATCTTACCTGTCTTATAGTCTGTTGCTAATTCTGTATTGCAAATGGTGATTATGAATCTAAAGGCAGTAATTTAAAGTAAAAAAAAAACAATCTGCTCTTGTATTGTGCCATTGTGGTAACAAGAAAGCGTTTTTGATTCTGTCGATCGTATGTGTTTATGGAATAAATTACTACAGCATAGCATTGATAGGAAAGTCTTTAAGGCTGTATATTATGCAATATATGATAAAGCCAAATCTTTATAAAGAGTATCCATTTTGAGTCTATCAATTTTTTTTATTAGCTCAACTGGTGTACGACAATGTGAAAATTATCACCAATATTATTTTCTGTTTTCTAGAATGATTTAGTCTCATATATGTCTAATTATTGTTCAGGACTAGTAGAATTATCAAACAATGTTAGGACCTGCTAAGTGAGGAAATTCAGAAATGTTATTCAAGCTATTTTTGTTATGCAGATGATACAGTGTTATTTGCAGAATCTTATAATGATTTACAATCTGCATTAAATGTATGTCAGAATATTATGATATTTGGAAACTTACAGTTAATTCAAATAAATCTAAGATTTTTTTTTTCTCACGTGGAAAAGTACAAAATAAGTCTACCTTTTATTATGATAATGCGGCACTTGAAGTAGTAGATGACTTCAGTTATCTAGGAATTAAATTTAACTACAATGGTAACTTCAATAAAACTAAGATATATTTGGTTGACCAAGCTAGAAAGGCTATGTATGCTCTGTTGAAAAAAAATAACATGTAGGAAGTTGCAGCTTAGTATTGATTCACAATTACATTCATTTGAGTCTGTGGTTCAACCAATATTATTGTATGGATCAGAGGTATGGGGATGTGGTGATGTTAGCATTGTTAAGTTTTCAGCTTAAAGTTTTGCATACATTACTGAAGGTTGAAAAGACAACAGCTTATGTCATGATTTTTTTTTTGTGAGCTTGGGGTATTACCAATAGATATTATAACTAGAAATCGAATATTGAACTATTGGTGTACAATTTATTAAAACTTGAAACTTGAGAATTTTCTTAAACGCCTATTTCAACACACAAAGCATCTTCAATGGCGTTGTACACTCATGCATTAAAAACAGTAAAAACAATTCATCAGTATTAACACAAAGTCTTGATTTGCTTCAATGTAATTGCTGTAGTATGAATTTTAGAACAATGAATAGTAGTCTTTGAAGAAGTGAGTTTTCGGCTGCTTTTTGAAGATTTTAACTGATTCACTTTGTCTGAGATATAATGGCAGTTCGTTCCAAAGTTTTGGTCCAACCTTACTGAAGCTTCTGTCACTGAATGTTTTTTTCTTGTTATAAGGGACAACGTAGCATCCTATTGATGATTATGACGAACTTAGTGTACGTTTTGAAATTTTACTAGACAAAAGTTTTATTAGATATTGAGGAGCATTACCAACAAAGCAGTTGTACATATAAGTAAGGATCTTAAAATTGATTCTTGCCTTCACAGGTAGCCAATGCAAGTCACATAATGCCTGTTTTGAACTATCACGCATCTTACGGTTGAGAACAAGTTTGGCGCACATATTCTGAATACGTTGTAATTTACCTACTTCACAATTAGCAACACCATAAAGAATAACATTACAGTAATCCAAGTGAGAAATTACTAATGACAAAACCAATATTTCAGTGGCTTCTTTGGTTAGGTATTTACGGATACTTTTGACCTTGAAATAATTCAACATTGCAGTTTTACATTTCCTTTTTATATGCTCCTTGAAATTAAGTGTGTCATCTAGAAAAGCGCCTAAGTATCTAATACAACTCTGCACTTTGATTTTATCACTGCATATTTCAATGTCTGTGGTGGAACACTTATTCAACTGTTGGCGACTACCAAACATTATAAATTCTGTTTTAGATGTGTTCATTTTAGTTTGTTACTGTTCGTCCAATCATAACTATATTAATAATATTAATAACAGTAGCACAATTTTGAAGGTCTTGAATTGCAGTCTTTTCTGCGATGATTGTTGGCTGAAAACGAACGTTCGCAGTATGGTCATCTGCAAATCCAAATTCACCCATCGTCAGAGGTACCATCCAAAACAGCAACAGGATGCATATGATTGAAATTTTATCAACAAAAAAGAACTTGCAGGTACATGATCCAAACGTTTTTTAGTTGAGTATGTATAGTTCTACCAAGGTGAGTGGCAATTTCAGTTATCTCAACTTTGAACAAAGAAAAATACGTCTCAAAACGTCAAAATACACGAATTTCGCTACATTTCTTCAAATTTTATAGTCATATCAATATTATTGAGGACTGATATGTTCACCAGTGCGAATTAATGCATTGCCTCGGACGAATCTGTCTTTAAAATGTTCAACATTCTTAAATATGTGTCATACGTTGGCATTGTTTTTATATACCCTAAACAACCTACATGTACATAAATCACACGAGGGCGGTATCGCTCACACGAGTAGGTACCCGAATAACCAGTGTGATAGAGATAACAAGAATATTTTCATTGTTGTGTTTTACCCGTTATGCGCATTAGTGTCAACTACATTTCATACAAAGTTTAATACTGCTGTTGCCTTTCATCAAAATCTGTCAAATGTTATTTAGAAGAAAAGAGAGGCACTGACAAGACTCTGTGACACAGACAGACAAAACAAAACATGTTTCAATAAAAAAATCACAATTGTTTGAAGTCACGCAAAATCACATTAAATTCCGTCTACAAAAGCTGTTCATGGCTAAATATTGTACGGTAGTGGTCACACGTAACAGTGAGCTGTTTCAAACGATGTCTGCACATATTGCCAGTGAGTGAACCTCAAACAAAGACTACTTTTGTGGTCTTCATTTCTGACTTTTTCACAAACATCCTGAACAAGCGGGTATTGTTCTTTCTACAATTCTGATTTTTTTTGACGTGTCATTTTATTCCCGAGAAATGCATGACTTACTATATGCAGTTTATGTTCATCTGTCTACGGATATCATACTGAACCCCAAGTGTTTAGCTTCATAATTTAATTCTGATAAACAGAATATCTCAGGTGTTTCTGTTGTGATCTGAAAAGAAAGAGTAAATCTGTCATAATATAGCCCTTGAAAGTAAATTAAACACCGTTTTTACTGACATAAACGTTCATTGCTAAATACTACACGGGCGGTGAGCCGGGAAGTGCATCGTTTTACCTGGTGAACCGGGAAGGCGGAATTTTATATTACTGT
The DNA here is from genome assembly GCF_021730395.1 of Mercenaria mercenaria. Lineage (NCBI taxonomy): Eukaryota > Metazoa > Mollusca > Bivalvia > Venerida > Veneridae > Mercenaria > Mercenaria mercenaria. The sequence continues at coordinate 11,020,602 of NC_069361.1, read as the reverse complement.
TTTCTTTGAAACTATAGATTCCAATAATTAATTAAGGTATCACTGACCTCTGTTTGCCATAAAAGAACACCCGTCAAGGCAGTTAGTCATAAGAAATGCATGAAAACTCTTTTTATGCGATATAATATGGTGTGGTGAATGGGGAAGTGTTTCCATGAAGTGCATTGTGCTCGAATGTTCACTTAAACGTAAGACTTTCTTGAAAAATGCAAACGTCAGTGATAAACTAGAGACACATGCGGGTACTTTAGACTATATGTCATTTCCAAATCTAATCGCAAGTTTACTCACCGAATCGAGGTGTTTTGACATAAAAAGCCGCATCGGGAAGTGTTGCGCGCACCTGTTGATGACGTACTATACCACCCCTGAATACACCCACAAGACGCCGCCGATACACAGCATTTGCCATTTTAATAATAACCTTACAGACCACAAAAATGTCAATGTGATAACATTATACAGTATAGGAGCTACTTGAAGAATGCCGCCGACACGCCGCAACATCTGTCATTTTAAAAACATCATAATAGCACATCGCAGGACGCCGCCGATACGCAACATTTGTCATTTTGTCTCACCAATCAATATATCCTTCTTCGGATATATTTATAGCATATCAAACAGCTCAAGCGTTAATGATTTTTATTAAGTTCAAGGTCAGTGTTATACTCCAAGGATACACATCACTGAAGAATCCAATGTTTTATGCCCGTCAGATTTTACAAAGTACTTATGTAATGGATAAGAAAATGACAATGGCATCGTTATACATCTCTTTTATGTGCATGCCTAAAATTGGCAATCACATAAAGACTTTATGTAAGAATGGTAATGTGCTATATATCTCGAGGCATTCCCCTTTGTGTAACATTTCTTATGCTTACCATTCCATTCAATAGTAGTGGGCGAGAAATTCCTATTGCCTATAACATACATTTCAATCCCTAACAACATGTTCTTGTTAGTACAAAACAGTTCACAGTCTGTCTAAACTCGTATTTCCTCTAACGTCTGATTGACGTCACGGACTCCAGGTTGTAAAACAAATGTAAACGTATGAACCGCAAACGGCCGCAGTTTAACTGATAGAGCTTTAAAAAACAGATACATGTTTCAATTATTACACCCATGGAAAATGATAACGATTGTTTACCTGTGGCATATAACAGAGGGACTGACCTTGTATTAATAAGGAACATGTTTTGATAACATCAAAATAATATTTTCGTTTAAAATTCAAACTGGCGGGTTAGATCAATTACACCAACATTCTTAAGGGAGGTTATGTAACAAATACAATTAGTATGTGCGAGCAGAGCGAGTCATTGTCATCAGTTATAAAACTGTGTCTGTTCTTTTTTTTTCAAGGGCACATGTATGAACGCAAACATTCGTGCAAGTACGCTGGTCCTCAAGCATGCACGTGTGTTTTTATTTCGTTGATTACACTGACAGAATCTGTTGAAGTTATTTCTTTAATATAGATAATATGTAAATGATAGTATTTATGTTAGTAATATAGCCCAATGCTGTCATACAATCACAGTATAATAATTAGATCATTTCTGAAATATTGAAATATATTACCTTTATTTTAATACAATGCAAGATTGAAAAGGTCATTCGGGTTAATATCAAAGTACCGATGAAAGAAGTCCTCAGTTATCTGAAGTATGGATTCTTTACCATAAATATCTATTGTTGAACTCTCGAGGCTGCAACTAACTTCAAATGCGTATGCTTAAATAAGAGAATACATAATTCTGATTTTTATTTTATAGATCTAACAATCCAGTGTAATAAAATTTTATACAAGATAATTTGTGGATACAAACGTAATATCAAAATACACTGACTATTAACTGTAACCACGCATTTTTTTCTCACCTGAGCCAAAGGCTTATGGTGAGCTATTGTGATCGCTCACCGTCCGGCGTCCGTCCGTCGTACGTCCTTCCGTCCGTCCACACTTTCCTTTCAACAACATATCCTCCTGAACCATCAGGCCAATTTTGATGAAACTTCACAGGGAAATTATTCAATTCAATTCCATATAGAAATCTGGTTGCCATGGCAACCGAAAGAAAAAAAAACTTCAGAAATCTTCTTGTCTTAAACCACAGGTCATAGGGCTTTTATATTTGGTATGTATTATCATCTAGTGGTCCTCTACCAAGGTTATTCAAATTATTCCTCTAGAGTCAAATATGGCCCCGCCCTTGGGGTCAAATGGTTTACACAGGCTTATGTAGGGAAAACTTTGAAAACCTTGTCCAAAATCACAAGGCATAGAGCCTCAATATTTGGCATGTGGCATCACCTAATGGTCCTCTATTAAGATTGTTCAAATTATGCCCCTGGGGTGAAAAAAGGCCCCGTCCTTGGGGTCCCAAGTCTTACATAGACTTATATAGGAAAAAAACTTTAAAACAATCTTCTTGTCTGAAACCAAAAGACCTAGGCGTTTGATATTAGGTATATAGCATTGCCATTTGGTTCCTTAGCAAAATTGTTCAAGTTATGCCCCTGGGGTGAAAGCCCTGGGTCTCAAGTTTAACATAGACTTAAATATGAAATGAAATATAAAAGTCTTCTTGTCTGAAACCACAAGACCTAGGCCTTTGATGTATATGTCCTACCTTCGAAAACTTAAGACAGAAATATGTTAAACGATACTATTATAAAAAGCCGTCTATGTATAAATTTTTAGAATTACTGAATACTACTAATAAACAAGATTTGTGTAAGGTCTCATTGTTCGTAAAAGAGGCACTTATTGTAAGAAATTCTATACATAATGCATAAAAAACAAATGTTTGCTTTGTTCATCCTCGAGATTATGTTCTTTTGATAATATATATTGTATGTTTATGTCCATGATTAGTGACATCTCTTTAATATATCATTGTGACTGTGTTAATGTTATTTATATTTTGTATGAATATGACAATGTACTATGTACAAGTCGGAAATAAATATCTGTTCTGCTCTGTTCTGTTTGTTATGTCGCATTGCCTCGTGGTTCTCTACCAGGATTGTTCAAATTATGTCCCTGGGGTGAAAAGAGGTCCCGCCCTGGGGGTCCCAAGTTTTACATGAACTTATATAGGGAAAAAATTAAAAAATCTTCTTATCTGAAACTGCAACGCTTAGGCTTTTAATTTTTTGTATGTCGCATTGCCTAGTGTATCTTTACCAAGATTGTTCAAATTATGCATCTGGGGTAAAAAGAGGCCCTACCCTGAGGGTCCCAAGTTTTACATAGACTTATATAGGAAAAAGCTTTTAAAAATCTTCTTGACTGAAAGATCAAGGCCTAGGCTTTTGATATTCAGTATGTAGCATTTGCCCAGTGCTTCTATAACAAGATTGCTCAAATTATGCCCCTGGGTGAAAAGAGGCCCCGCGCCGAGGGTCACATTGTTTTTATATAGGAATAAATACTTCAAAAATTATCTGATAATATTTCCTAGGCTGTTTTATTATACTGTGAAATCATTTAATTTCGTCGGCACGAAATTTCGTGGTTTTGTCAAAAACGGCTGTTTCGTGGGGACGTAAATTCGTGGATTTTCAATTTTTGAAAAAAAAAATCATAATTTCAACAGGAATAGATCTACTTGTACTTTAATTCTTACAAGTGAAACCTACACGTGTCAAACAGCGATACCATGAGTAGTATAGGGGCCGGTTTGGCATCAAGAGTGCGCATGCGTGAATGACGTCATGCGCAGCGGCCATTTTGAATTTTATTTTTAGAATGACATCATCTTCCTATTTTAAGAATGACCTCACTCTGCTATTTATATCTCCCAGAAGTATATAGAGCTGACTTACATACCTATCTAGGGCGTGTTCGCGCACATTGAGGGTCAGGTGCTCAGCCCTAGACGGGGAGATAACTTTAAAACAAAATATTTCAAGGAAATCAAATAAATATTAATCATGTTTGATCATATAGATTTATCTATAACGTAATATACATTGTATGGTAAACAAAGAACTTATTAAAAATAAGCAAAATATTTATTATATTTTTAATTTAAACCATTAAGCTTTATTTAAGATAGCTACTTTAGAAGTAACGTTAACTGAAAATAAAGTATTACATTTTTGTCGACGATGTTTCCTCCTTGGCGTCCACTGACCAAATGACTCCAATCATAAGCGTATTATTCCTAAATGCGCATGCTCGGACCTATTTTTCATAATGACTTCATAAGCTATATTTAGATAAGGTCATGAGTGCATCAAACGTGATCATGGTCAGAATGTCTAAACATGTCAAAGTTAATCCCTTTAAAGTCGCCACAATGTCTGGCGTGTATTTATTTAAGAGCGGATACATCAACGTAATAAGCATTGGAGTGACGACCACACTGACAGTTTTTCACCGCCATTACAAACATGGGACATCTCAAAAGAAACGGCGTTTCAACATCCATTTTCTATGGTCGTTTCAGGACCAAGTGGTAGTGGAAAAACTGTCAGTGTGGTCGTCACTCCAATGCTTATTACGTTGATGTCTCAGCATGGCGTCGTGCCTAGAGAATGACTGGTGACATAGAGGGCACTTATTCATTTGTGAAACCGATGTAAGTATCTTTTATCAAAAAGACACTGCTTTATTCTGTTTGCCATTCTTACGCTTTCTTGGGGCAGAGGAGAAGGAAGAGGAGGAGGAGGAGGAGGAGGAGGAGGAGAGGAGGAGAGGAGGAGGAGGGAAGGAGGAGGGGAGGATGAGGAGGAGTGGAGGAGTTGGTGGAGGAGGAGGAGGAGTGAAGGAGGTGGAGGAGGAGGAGGAGGAGGAGGTGGAGGAGGAGGAGGAGTGGAGGAGGTGGTGGAGGAGGAGGAGGAGGGAGGAGGTGGAGGAGGAGGAGGAGGAGGAGGAGGAGGAGGAGGAGGAGGAGGGAGGAGGAGGAGGTGGAGGAGGAGGAGGAGATGTGGAGGAGGAGTTGTTGGTATATACAGTAACTCGTAACACCTTCAATCATGGTTAAATTTACTTTACGACTTATACATGACGTGTGATCCCTGAGTGATCAATCAGAATGCGTCATATCATTAGCCAATCAGAGCATTGCTATAAGTTATACTGACTAATCAGAACGCTGCTCAGACTCCATTTAGTTTACAGTACCCTGTGAATTCGTTCATTGTCATTTTTGATCTCAAAGTGTATGGATCAGGTAAGCTTACTTTGACGCATTTTACGCGTGAGTGACCCCATATTCTTTTAGTGCAAACAATGGAATAGTACTAGTCAAAACCTTTCGTAGGATACCAAACACGGGTATAGTCGGTTGAGTAATAAAGGAGAAAATCGATATTTTACGCACGAGTGATTTCATTTCCGGTTGTTTACTACCAACACTTAGGTCTCGCCAAGCGTTTTGGTTTGACACCAAGATCATTAAAATCGGTCCACAAATAGAGGAGAAATTACATTTTGAAAATTTTGGTTGGGAAATTTGAATTTACCGCTCAAAATGTGACGTCACTTCAATCTTTAAACGCCAATATCTTGAGAACGGATCTAGATGGAGGTAAATATCTATACATTTTCTGAACCTATGCGACGAGATCTTTCCAATGCTATCTGTTTCAAGAGTTTATTGCAAAGTTTAAGAAAGGTTTAAAATCGCTGTTACGTCATAACGCGTAAACGGTTGAAAATCGAATCGAGAATGGGGGATGTAAATGAAAGATTTTTATGAATTCTATCACATGAAATTAACATCTCAGAATTGATGAATAGAAAGTGTGTCACGAAATGGGGAAAACTGATTGTTCAATGTATTTCTGTTCATTGAAACTCTTGACGATTTCCTAGAATGGTCGAAATAGGCTTTCTAGAACCTATCTGTACTTAAGACAGTATCCTAAAGGACTATAAAAGTTTTATAACACAAAATACTCGTTTCTATAAGTTTCTCCTAAAAGTCATAAAATTGACCGAAATTTAATCCGCTTTTACAGTTTTCAAAGTATTAGTGTCAACATTGGCCAGTTCTCTTTCATACATTATCTTAAGCCGATCTCAAGTCAAAAAATATTAATACTTAAAATCCGCTGAAGGTTGAATTTCATGCATAGACTTGTACGATTACATTGAAGTGTATACTCTGTTAATTCAAAATTCTGGATGTTCTAAATTATATATATGAAATATTGTGTGATGTGTTGGAGTATCTACACCGTAGTGGAACTGGCATGTTCAATTTCGGAGACTATGATGTTGTTGTAATAACTAAAGATGACAAATGTAAAGTTACAAAGGAAGATATTATTGTGATACCTGTTAATGAAGTTGCAGACACAATCTGTGTACTAGGGTAATAGGCACGAAAGATTTTGATAATTTTGAATATTTTGATGATGTTACATATATTGTTTAATGGCGCGTACGTGTGTGCGTGCATGCATGTATGCGCGTGTGGGTGTGCTTGTGTGTGTGTGATTGCGCGTGTGCGTGTGTGTGTGTGTCTGTGTGTGTATGTGTGTATGTGCGTGTGCGTGTATGTGTGTGTGTGTTCTCGTGTGTACGCGTGTGCTTGTGCTTGTGCTTGTGTAGGTTCGAGTCTAGGGACGTGCAGAAAATGTGAATTTTACGCGTGATTGATTTCACTTCCGGTTTGAGTGTACCAACTTATAGTACTGGTCGAGACCTTCGGTTAGATACCCAACATGCCTAGGTTATCTTTAATAATAAAGGCATAAAGCCTCTGGTTTAAACCTCAATATCTGGAAAACGGATAGAGATAGACCCGTAACATATTTTCTGAACCTACTCGAAAAGATCTTTCTAACGGTACCGGTCCCGAGTCTGTACGATGACTTTGAAATTTTAATGACTTCATTTCCGGTTGGCACCTAGTTTATGGTAAAGTACACCCTTTGGGCTTTTCAAAAATGTCAGATACCCAAAATGTAAAAATGGACCCTAAAACGTCTTATTTTGATGATTTTAGCAACCTTCTTAAAAAAGCCCTTTACTGGTTCTAAAACTCTGGATGGTCATTAAAAATGTTGGCAATTGTTCTTTAACATCATATCATTGATGGTATGAAAGAGGCACTTCGGTCCATATGCGACCCAGACCTGATGTCGCCTCCCTTCCCGTACTCAATACACGGATTAAACCCCCAACTGCCATATAAAAGCCACAAGATGGTGCTGGGGCAGGTTTTTATATAAATTATACATGTTTCACATCAGAGAGCCCTTTTTCAAAATTTTAAATAAACCACTGAATAAAAAGTTATGAAAAATTGCATAAATACACATTGAAATATTCTTTATCAATTGGTGTTTTTATTTTTTAAAACAAAAAATGTTGAAGTATAGTTTCAAAAAATTATTTAAACCTAACTGCCAAAAATTTGAATTTGCCGGGAGGAGCTAATGAGGTCATGAACCCTAGAGGAACAGAGAATGTAAACAATTCCCACGTGGTTAATTTTATCAACAGACCTGATCGTCTGAAGGCTTCGTATCAATGGAATTAACACCTAGCTAGAGTGCATTGCAAAACTACTCCAGAAAGTAATTTTGAATTTTTAAACCAAATAGAATATCATAGTCATTTCTACAGTTATATTTTTATATGTCATATCATAAAAATGTTTTAAAGAAAATAAAAAAATAGGGAACTACTAATTACAGACATACAGTGATAAATATAATTTCAAATAGCTTATCATTTTTATTAGTCCTTATCACAGCAGCACTTGCTAATTTGTGTGTATTGTTCTGCATCCCAGACTTAAAGTTTATTATTTCTACATTTATTGCTAGGTTATCTTAATTAATGGAGCAGCCAGCAATGACAGAATTTTAGTTTAATGAATGTTTGATTTTGAGTTTCATTGTTAAATTTACATAAACAAGATTAAAAATCAGGAATGCTAGTCTTGACTCAATTTTTCATAGGATTGATACTGATATGGATGCACAATATGAATAATAATAGTTTTTTACCATCAAAACATGCAAACTAGTTCAAATTTCTCCTTCAACTGACCATTGTTTACATTTGCCTGTGAATCATTTAAAGTGAGCTATTTTTAGCTAACAGACAGCCTAGAGTAGCATTGTTATTTGATAGGCTCCTCCTACAAAACTTACTGCCAGGGTAGTAAAAGTTGGGGCTTTAACTTGGACAGATCAATAGGCCTTTGTTAATGCATCCGTCCATAAATCAACATAAGCCAGACATTGTGGCGACTTTAAAGGGATTAACTTTGACAGTTGAATAGGCTATTGTTAACGCATCCGCTCTTAAATAAATACACGCCAGACATTGTGGCGACTTAAGGGATTAACTTTGACATGTTTACTTTTTATTGTCCGTCTATCCGGCCTTAAATCAACACACGCTAGACATTCTGACCATGATCACGTTTGATGCACTCATGACCTTATCTAAATAAAGCTTATGAAGTCATTATGAAAAATAGGTCCGAGCATGCGCATTTAGGAATAATACGCTTATGATTGCAGTCATTTTGTCAGTGGACGCCAAGGAGGAAACATCGTAAGCAAAAATGTAATACTTTATTTTCAGTTAACGTTATTTCTAACGTAGCTATCTTAAATAAAGCTTAATGTTTTTAATTAATAATATAATAAATATTTTGCTTATTTTTAATAAGTTCTTTGTTTACCATACAATGTATATTACGTTATAGATAAATCTATATGTTCAAATATAATTAATATTTATTTGATTTTCTTGAAATATTTTGTTTTCATGGTATCTCCCCGTCTAGGGCTGAGCACCTGACCCTCAATGTGCGCGAACACGCCCTAGATAGGTATGTAAGTCAGCTCTATATACTTCTGGGAGATATAAATAGCAGAGTGAGGTCATTCTTAAAATAGGAAGATGATGTCATTCTAAAAATAAAATTCAAAATGGCCGCTGCGCATGACGTCATTCACGCATGCGCACTCTTGATGCCAAACCGGCCCCTATACTACTACCATGGTTACCGAATTTGCAGTCTACGCCGCGGGAGATTAGCGAGTGATCATGTGCCAATTAACGACCGTGTTATCAATTATTATACGACCCCTAATTTGCAAAACTTTATAAAACTGTGAAATATTCAATACGAAAAGTCGGCGCCAATTAAAAAGTGTCAAAACCGTAGCACCTTGCACAATTAGCAATTATAATCGAAACAAATATAAAGTTAATCATTGATCATTTGATCGTGTTTTAAGCAAGATCTAGTTAAAATCAAAACAAATTATTATAGATTTAAATAATTTCCACTGGTAATATGTCGCTTGCACAGTGGTTGAAAACGGGTAAAGTGAGCACCCGTATGCCGAAAGAACCTGGACTGCCGGATCGAGCAACAGCAGATTCACCGAGACAGGCTCTTTCGTTTCAGGTAAATAGAACATTCATGTTATACGTAACTGTTTGAACTTTTAATATTACAAACGTAAAAAATGGTATTGGTTTACGTGACACAACCAGTTCTTTCAATATTTAATAGCCCTGTACAATCTTTCGTAACCGGTAAAGAAACTACCGCTTTTTCTTTTTTCGAAGACTTTAGTGGAGTATTTTAACATTCAGACAATACAGTAAATAAAATTATCTTTCTTTTGTCTAGGCTGCTAACGATTCCTGTGAAGTGGTCCTGGTTGAATCTCGGAAACGAAAAAGGGGCAGCTATGGTCACTACGACGACGAAATCAGGGCTAAGATTGCGAGGTACGCAATAGACTGCGGCGTGGCCAAAGCATCCAGGAAGTTTAGTAACGAATTAGAACGAAAAGTGAGCGAGACAACCGTACGCAGCATGCGGGATATGTACATCAAAATTAAAAAGAAAGGTAATTTAATTAATTGTTTCTATGTCAATATTTTCGGTGAATAAATTTACATCTGAAATGGAAACAGTGTTAAACGTTTAGTACTGCTTCTTAAGTTCATAACAGTTTGTCGAATGACAACATGGATTGTGTTTAACATGACCAAGTTTTACTATCGTATTTATATTTTCTCATTTAAAACCAGAGAGTAACATCGTTATAATTAGGTAAAAATAAATGTTTAAAGTAAAGATTTGATTGTCTTATATAATATTTATGATGAGAGTTTTATGAAAACAATTAAAAGAACTCCGTTATGAATGATCTTTTTAAGAATAGAAAGATCTTCTTACAATAAAGGGAGCTAATCGAATACCGAAACAAAATGTGTATATTTCTTTCAGCCGATTTTAAATTTTAATAAGATTTGTTTTACTGCATTCTAATTTTGTTCTATTAATTTCAGAAGGCAGTGACGTACCTGCTCTCCCACATTCACCAAAGGGCGCACCGACCATGCTGGGAAATCTTGACAACGAGGTGAAGGACTGGGTCCGACGTGTCCGGGAGAACGGCGGTGTTGTCAACGTACGGACTGTCATGGGTGGCGCGGAAGCAATAGTAACCAAGCATGCAAGAAACAAGCTTCAACGATATGGGGGTCCAATAGTTATCACAAAAAACACCTGGCCAGGTCCTTACTGCGTCGAATGGGTTACGTCAAGAGAAAGGGTACCAAGAGCGTTAAGAAGCTTCCGGAGGACTTTGAAACCATCAGAGATAACTATACGTGCAAAAAGTGAACGGTGTAATCAGTGATCACAATATACCAGAGGAGCTTGTCATCAATTGGGATCACCAACGATAAAGATGGATATGCATGGAAACAAAACTGACTATTCAAATTAGAAATTAACCCGTGGTTTGTTTATGACATGCTTGTCAAAGTAAAAGTAGATACTAAAAATAGAAGTTTGACGTAGCGTCACGTGCCAACCGCACTATGCTACGGCTGTTATTTGATTTTTTCGGGCCCCGCTATGCAGTGTTTATACACTAGCCTTTACCTTTACGGATATATAGTAAAATACTACGACTTTGGGACTATTAATTATTATAAACTAATTGCTAGATTTGCGTCCGATACATTATTAACCAATTCACATGACACGTTTCTCGGCAGAAAATAACACATGCACAAGTTCATCAGCTTGTAATTATTAGATGCAGACGCGCATTCATTTTGCAAAAGAAAAATAATCGGATGAAAGTCTAGCAACCAGTTTATAATAGTTTATGTAATGATTACTCTGGTTATACTAGTACTACGGAATAAAAACAACAGTCATGTACGGAACATTTTTTTTTTCCAGATTCTAGACCAATCATATGTAGGCCTATATATTTATCAATCGTGTGCAAAACAAATTTTTAGCAAGCAGCATAAAATATCACATGAGTACTAGCATTTGAAATATAAAAACAGTAGCTCGCGACTACAAAACATAAGTTAGCACATTTTTAATCACAAACACAAAATACAGTACTGTAGTAGCCTATTTATAACAAAATGTGGATGAACTGTGACGTGAATGGACAACTAGTATATTTATCAACTGCTAAGCACATTTAATATATCTCTAGCACTGTTTATCACAACGTTTATCTCTTAAAGAAGTCCAGCCTTTCGAAATCCACTACGAATAAGGTCACCTCTATTTTCCATCATAGAATGTGTACTAATGACCCAGTTGGCGTGGATGGGTTTCAGTACGGATGTCCGTAGGTCCACTGTTGCATTCTCGTTTCCGCCACCGTCAAGAAGGCTCATTACTTCTTGAATGTACCAGTCGTGAAACTGACTCTTCAGCTTCTCCTTGTAGTCATAATTGACTGCTAGGTCTAAAGGTTGCAGACGATCAGTACAGCAGGCAGGCACGTATAGCGGGGTAATTCCGTTATCCTTAAGTTTTTTCACAACACTTTCGGTTCTGTGTGCGGCGTACACGTCAAAAATTGCTACAGCTTGCTGATTACAACTGGCAAGTGGTAGCGAGTCCCTAACACTGTTCACGTATGGCACAATCACCTTATCAATGTACTCAAGCATGGAACTTTCGTTACTCCAATGATTCTCTGTGTAAGTTACGTTCCACTCTTCTGGGAATGACACACCCTTGGGTAGACACCTGTCAGTCTTTCCTGCGTAGATCAACTGAGGAGCCAGTCTGATCCCAGTTATACGTATATATGCAAACAATAAGCGTTTATAGAAACAACAAAAATGCATCATAAACAGAAAAATTAAACATGATTTAACGAAATACGAATGCAATCAATGCTTTAATTTACCCCCAAAAACGTACGGTAAGTGATTGAACAGCATAATAAAGAGGAAAGAAGTACGTAGCACCTATCGGAAGCAGTTTTGTTAAAAGGCAGCAATTTTAAGGAACGATTTAATAAGAGAATCAGAGGCATTTTGCAACAATAATACCAAATGGTCATTATTTCGCCAACTCAACGGTTCAGATATACAATGTATATAATACCTCCACTGACTTCAGTTCTGTAAAATTGTCATTCACGTGACAATATAAACAATACTCGCTGACAATGATATTTGAGGTGAGTTTGGTAAATTGAAATGGGGACAACATACAGTTCGCTAGAAAAGAGCCTTGATCTTTGAGTGCTCATGGCTTTTTGCTGATATATCTAAAACACTTTTGTTGACGGTAAGCCATACGAATGCCGGGAAATCATTGACAACGTGATATACTTATTTAACAGCCAAGCGTATAGCTATACACGATGATACTAGGTTCAGTTCTGTTTGAACCAAAACGAAAATTCTAAATTCCAGTGTTGGCAAAGAAATAAGCAATCTCTCATTTCCTTTCCATGTGAAACGCAAAAAGATCACAAGAGCGTTTTCTTTCCCTATGACACGCAACGCGCTCACACGTGCCATCACAATCAACGTTTTCACAAATGTTGGCGACCAATTTTCTTTAATACAGTTGACTGGCACAAAACACAGTTTGTTGTGACATCATCTTTAATACTTGATCAAAGTTTTACCTCAAGTAAAAGCATAAAACACATGAGTGGTGTTGGTGACCCTTTACTTCCCCAAAACGTAAAATAACATTGGCCAATTTGTGGATTTTTTAATTTGAAAAAAGTAAGATCTGCACCATTTTACCACCATGTTTGGATATTCGATCAGGGTAACCAAGACCTATGTAACATTAAATATTGACCCCGTTGAAAATTGACCCCACTGACCAAAATTTAATGTTGGAATGTTGGTGGGGTCAATTCGCAATGTTGAAAAGGGACCTTTTGATCAAAAATCTATGTTGAAATATTGACAGGGTCAATTTTCAACGTTGAAAAAAAGACCTTTTGATCAAAATTTAATGTTAAAATGTTGACGGGGTCAATTCTCGACGTTGGAAAGGGGCCAATGGGATCTATTTTCAACCGGGTCAGTATTTAATGTTACACCGGCTTATGCAAATGACGTCTGCATGTGAACGGGACACTCTCAAACACAAAGACATTGAAGTACACGGAAAACATTGCAAATAAAAAAAATTGTGAATGTTTACTCCTGTATTCGAAAATTCGAAAACAGCAACCATATTTTAAATCAAATGTGTGAAGCAAAATGTCAACAGTTGGATATTTTTTCTAAAAAGTATAAATTAGAATCTCGAACCAATAAGAGTTTTTCTTGCATACCAGACGGGGATTTCCGGTATATTTACCAGTGCTTGAAAAATCTATCTTACCGGTGTAAGATGACTCTCTGTAAATCACGTATTACAAACTACATATATGTAGAAGATTAATGTAGTAATATATAGTTTGTTTCATAAAACTGAATAAAAATCCAATACCTTGACAGTTCCTCTTTGTTCCTGATAGTATATTTCTCGATTTAAAAAAAATGTTATTTGAAAAACAAATCATAACGTTACGCTGCAACTGATAAAACAAAATCGGAAGTAAACGTCTTCCAAACGTAATGTCTTTCCTGTTTACGGGCGTTGGTTTCCCGCGCTATGTTTAATAACGCTACTATAAGAAATAGTTCTAGAAGAAAACCGTCCGATTGATTTTATAATTATTATCATTTCTTGAATATGGTACATATGTATGCAAGAAAAAGATTCTATCATTGGTTGTAGGTGCAGACGGGAATATCCAGCTCTATGGTAACTATTTACGCGGTAAAGCCTCGTTACCGCCTGAACAGTTACCCTCGAGGCAGGAAATTCCCATCTGCACCTACAACCAGAAAAAAAATCTTATAGTATTCTTGTCTGAAATCTTTCATAAAACTATCTGCACCTTCCTCTATTTCTCCCTTTTCATATAATGATAAAATTATTGAAGATATGTCCTGCCCTTTGAACTGCTCATTGCTTATTTCTACAGTTCCAGTTGTAAAACACTAACGTTACACTTATTTCTAAATCCGAAAATCCTTCGCCATTAAATATTTACTGCCCGAATTCTCTAACAATTACTGTCAATAAAGTACTTGGAAAAATGTTTTAAACATACTTTCAGTTTTCTCCAAGGATGTAACATACTCTTTCCTCTCCAGTCTGGATTTTACCAGCTGGTTGTACAGTAAACCAACTTACATATATCCAGAACTTTATTTACAAGCTAAAGTGGAATATAAAAGATTTTGTACATCCTGAGTTTTTGGCCAAAACTTTATTATTCTCGTTAAAAAGCTAAACATGACAGGATTCAACAGAAATACGTTAAACTCAGGAAGTATTAAAATAAATGTTGCTATCTGAACCTTGTATTTGGTAATTGTGTCTTTCTCGTTGTAACCGTTATCAGTTTAGTATTTTCTATTGGAATGGACACATAGAAAACAACTGTACTGTCAAACGTTTTGGTTTGGCTGGCCTAGTAACTCATTTCTTTGTCTAGAAAATTCTATTTTATTCTGCGGAAGTCATCGTTCGAAAAATCGTTTTAGTGAGCTGTATATTCTGCACCATATGCATCAGCAGGAGCAAATATGAATATTGTTTTTCATATTCTGTAACTTTGAGCTGACACATATATGTCGGAAAGCCTTTAAATTAATGCTTGAAGGCTGACAGAGACGCCACTGAGCTAGGACAAGGTTTTATAATTGCTTAGTAATTGAATGACTAACATTCACAGCATGAATGTACCTGAATGGTGGACCTTTTCCCTTATCCACGTATCCCCAAACCCAATGCTATACACGACATGCATGTAATTGCATGACCAATGTGCCCCCTTCCCATCCACGACATGCATGTAATTGCATGACCAACGTACCCCCACCCCATTCAGGACATGCATCTTACTGCATGACCAACGTGTCCCCACCCCCAATCCCATACACGACATGCATGTAATCGCATAATCAAAGTGCTCCCATCCCATCCATGACATGCATGTAATTGCATGACCAACGTGCCCCAACCCCATCCACGACATGCAAGTAATTGCATGACCAACGTGCCCCCATACACAACATGCATTTAATTGAATGACCAACTTGCCCCCACACACAACGTTCATGTAATTTCATGTCTAACCTGTCCCCAGTCCTATACACGACATGCATTTAATTGAATGACCAACTTGCCCCCACACACAACGTTCATGTAATTTCATGTCTAACCTGTCCCCAGTCCTATACACGACATGCATTTAATTGAATGACCAACTTGCCCCAACACACAACGTTCATGTAATTTCATGTCTAACCTGTCCCCATTCCTATACACAAGATGCATTTAATTGCATGACTAACTTGCCCCCCACACACAACGTTCATGTAATTTCATGTCTAACCTGTCCCCATTTCTATATACAACATGCATTTAATTGCATGACAAACTTGCCCTCACACACAACGTTCATGTAATTTCATGTGTAACCTGTCCCCACTCCTATACACAACGTTCATGTAATTTCATGTCTAACCTGTCCCCACTCCTATACACAACATGCATTTAATGGCATGACTAACGTTTCCCCAACTCCCATACAAAACATATATAGGCCTTATTCTCAAATGATGATTTAAGGATTATAATGGATCAGTAATTGCAACATTACGTATGCTAAATAATCATTTAATATACTTACACCGGCATCGCTGCATGTTATGTGTGCCGTCAAGAATATCAACGACACAATACCTAAAATAAATAAAGTCACAAAATGAAATATTTCAAGATTGTAATTCAGACAGTTTCTTAATAGTTATGTACAGGATATAAGACGAAAATGATCCAATATGTAAAAAAAAAAAACGACCAGTATTTTACATATTGGATCGTTTGGGGCTTATATCTTACTTAAAACATTTTCTTGTTAAAATTAGCAAGGGCATAGCAGAGGCGGATAATGTTATATTAAAAGCGAATTTGGAATCGGACAGCCGGAGAAAATTGACTGCTCTGAGGACATGTGCACTGAATGAGACAATGGGTTATTTGTTTACTTGTCTGGCAATATAATGTTTTTGTGATATATTAGTTCATGACTTTTTTTGACGGACTGTACATGAATATGCCTGAAAATCTTCAAATTTAGCGCAAGAAGACCTACAGAACAGACCCTTGCTCTATATTATTGAAAGTCCAAACAATACTAAATAATACTATTATTGTTTTTATTAATACATGGCACATAGTGAAAACAAAGGGAAACTTGGTTTCAATACGAATTTGATTTGTACACTCGAAACTACTCTTACTGAAGTTATTAACGCAATGAGTGAAAGTATCTGAGGCACCAAAAGGGGAGATTTTAAGTTGACCCAGCTGGAGTACTGTGAAAATATATTTGATATTTTTCACTTTAAAGTGACCAAACGTATTTTTCACTTATATCTTAGTATTTCAACCGAAAGCATATATTAAAATAGAATGTACGAATACAAAATTCCAAAACATTACAACAAAACTAGGGTTGTACTATGGCTTGTACGGATATGTGTATAAAAACTGGTGCACCTTATCTGTAAATGTTTTTTTTTTTTTCATTTCAAATAGACAGTCTGAACAAAATGTGAGCAACATGTGCAGAGAAACGAATTATTTTTCTTGTATTTTCCTAGACTGACATGGGTGGTCATTTTTTTCCTACTTTCGTGTTTATCGCTTTTCCGTTATCAGTCGGAAAATCTTCGGGATCACGTGATTTTAAAATTATTTCAACGAATATCCGTTTAAAGACCCACCACGACCTAGTGACCTGCTTTTCTCGCCCACAAAAACTTCATGAAAATCATTCTTATAATACAGGTAATATACAGCTATACTACAAGTTTTCATGTGGACAATTTAGGCCCTTCCTAAATAAATGTGTTTTCACAACTTTATCTGCAAGCTTATTCAGTCAATCTCTTTTCAGCACAGTATAAGAATATAGCTGAATAACTGTCTTACACTGTAGAAACAAAATATGATTGAAATTTAACTAAATGCACTGATTTATGTACATATTTCTACATAAATTCATTAAAATGTTAAGACAATAAACACATTGTCTTTCATTGTCAATTTGAAACTAAATTCTTGTATATCTCATATTTTTCATGCAAATCATGTATAATTACCATCATGGAAATACGAAAGAATACAGTTATTTTGTGGTGCCTCTTTGAAGAGCCCATGTGGAAGTTACATCTTTCAACAAATGACATCCATCCAAGTTCTTTTAACATATCATTTGTTCTTGTTTGGAACGTTTTATTCAAAAGTATTCTTGCAGCTCTACCCTGAATTTTCATTATTTTCTTTAAAGAACTCTTGTTTCCTTGACGCCATACAGTACAACAATAATCAAATACTAACATTTTATATGCATTATAGAATAACGTTTTCATTTCATCTGTCAAATAGTACGATATACGTCTCAACAATGCTATTTTTGACTTAAGTTTAGTGCAAACTGTTTCAATTTGAACATTCTACGACAATGTGTTGTCTATATAAATACCTAATAATTGTTTAACCTTTACATTTTCTATTATTTGCTTGGAAATACTTAAAAATAGTTCTTTACAATTGTTACTTTTTTGTTTAGTACACAAAACCATGCATTTTGTTTTATTAGCTCACCTGTCACATAGTGACAAGGTGGGCTTTTGTGATCACCCTTCGTCCGTCGTGTGTCAACAATTTCTTGTCTGCACGATAGTGGTTTCATTTATGATTTTATTTTAACCAAACTTGCACACAACTTGTATCACCATAAGATCACGGTTCCTTTCTTGAACTGGCCAGATCCCATTATGGGTTTCAGAGTTATGGCCCCTGAAAGGACCAAAATTAGCTATTTTGACCTTGACTGCACAATAGCAGCTTTATTTAATTTGATTTTTACCAAACTGGCACACAACTTGTATCACCATAAGAGCTTAGTTCCTTTCTTGAACTGGCCAGATTCCATTATGGGTTCCAGAGTTATGGCCCCTGAAAGGGCCAAAATTAGCTATTTTGACCTTGTCTGCACAATAGCAGCTTCATTTATGATTTTATTTTAACCAGACTTGCACACAACTTGTATCACCATAAGATCACGGTTCCTTTCTTGAACTGGCGATAATCCATTATGGGTTCGAGAGTGATGGCCCCTGAAAGGTCCAGAATTAGCTATTTTGACCTTGTCTGCACAATAGCAGCTTCATTTATGATTTGAATTAATCAAACTTGCACAAAACTTGTGTCACCATAAGATCTCGGTTCCTTTCTTCAACTGGCCAGATCCCGTAATGGGTTCCAGAGTTATGGGCCCTGAAAGGGCCAAAATTAGCTATTTTGACATTGTCTGCACAATAACAGCTTCATTTATGATTTGATTTTAACCAAACTTGCACACAACTTGTACCACCACAAGATCTTGCTTTCGTTCTTCAACTGGCCAGATTCCATCATGAGTTCCAGAGTTATGGCCCCTTGAAGGTCCAAAATTGGCTAGTTTGGCTTTTGTAGCCATATAGAGACTTCATTTATGGTTTTATTTGATACAAACTTCCAAAATACCTTCAACAACAAGAAATCTAGGATTCCATGACAAATCAGATCCAATCATAGGTTCCAGAGTTATTTTATATCTGATTACCTCCCCTGATTGTAATCAAAATGGATTTATATCAGTAAGTACTTACAGGACTTATCTGAAATTTCATTATTGTTATTAGTTGGACTGAGACAATCAGGGTAGATAACTATGGACTGATTTTATGTCAAAATACCTTTCTTTTCAAGTTAAAATTGTTACATCTCCATAACTAATGAAGATACTGATCTGAAATTTCATTTATGTCAACAGATTTATTTGGCAGATCCTTCTTTTGTCCACTTACAATATTTATTAGCTCACCTGTCACATAGTGACAAGGTGAGCTTTTGTGATCACCCTTCGTCCGTCGTCCGTCGTGTGTCCGTCGTCCGTCGTGTGTCCGTCCGTCCGTCAACAATTTCTTGTCTGCACGATAGTAGTTTCATTTATGATTTTATTTTAACCAAACTTGCACACAACTTGTATCACCATAAGATCTCGGTTCCTTTCTTGAACTGGCAAGATTCCATTATAGATTCCAGAGTTATGGCCCCTGAAAGGTCCAAAATTAGCTATTTTGACCTTGTCTGCACAATAGCAGCTTTAATTATGATTTAATTTTTACCAAACTTGCACACAACTTGTATCACCATAAGATCTCGGTTCCTTTTTTGAACTGACCAGATTCCATTATGGGTTTTAGAGTTATGGCCCCTGAAATGGCCAACATTAGCTATTTTGACATTTTCTGCAGCTTTATTTATGATTTTATTTTAACCAAACTTGCACACAACTTGTTTCAGCATAAGATCTTGGTTCCTTTCTTGAACTGGACAGATTCCATCATGGGTTCCGGAATGATGGTCCCTGAAAGGGCCAGAATTAGCTATTTTGACCTTGTCTGCACAATAGCAGATTCATCTTTGATTTGAATTTAATCAAACTTGCACAAAACTTGTGTCACCATAAGATCTCGGTTCCTTTTTTCAACCGGCCAGATCACATAATGGGTTCTAGAGTTATGGCTCCTGAAAGGGCCAAAATAAGATATTTTGACTTTGTCTGCACAATAGCAGCTTCATTTATGATTTGATTTTAACCAAACTTGCACACAACTTGTATCACCACAAGATCTTGGTTTCTTTCTTGAACCGGCCAGATTTCCTTATTGGTTCCACAGTTATGGCCCCTGAAAGGGCCAGAATTAGCTGTTATGACCTTGTCTGCACAATAGCAGCTTTATTTATGATTTTGATTTAATCAAACTTGCACAAAACCTGTGTCACCATAAGATCTTGGTTCCTTTTTTGAACCAGCCAGATTCCATTATGGGTTCCAGAGTTATGGCCCCAGAAAGGGCCAAAATTGGCAATTTTGACCTTGTCTGCACAATAGCAGCTTCGTTTATGACTTGATTTTAACCAAACCTGCACACAACTTGTACTACCATAAGATCTCGATTCCTTTTTATACGCCCGAAGGGACGTACTATGTTATCGCCTCCTCGGTGTCCGTCTGTCTGTCTGTCTGTTGATTAGCAATTTGCCTTCCGCTCTGTAACTCTTGAACCCCTTGAAGGATTTCAAAGAAACCTGACACAAATGTTCACCTCATCAAAACGACGAACAGAGTGCATGTTTTGGATGGCTCACTTCAAGGTCAAGGTCACACTTAGGGGTCAAAGGTCATATGACTTTGTTTTGTGTGTATATTGCTCTGCATTTTTGTTGCATTGCAGTACTCTTTTTATTTGGCAGATCCTTCTTTTGTTCACTTACAATAATATTTTTTTAATAACTTCCCTTTTTCGTTACTATAAATAGCTTATTTTTGTAACTTTTTATTATTGACCATAGGGAAAAAACAAGACCACTTTTCTGTGGTACAACATGGATGGTACCTTCAATTTTTAGGTGTATTTTGACATATCTGTACCTTGTAAGAATTTTTTTTTCTTTTTGGTTAAATTTCTTCCCTTTGTTGTTCCTGCCCTTTGGACTTAGATATTTTTTCTTAGTACTTAGATTTATTTTCAATTTCTTCACTTTTTTGTTCCTGTCCTTTGGGCTTCATCAGTCAATCTTTTGCCCCTATCCTCCTCTAATGTAATCCTTCGGGCATGTATTGCCCCGCTTGGCAGTGCTCTTGTTATGTTATTGTGTCATTGTGATGGTTCTCATTTGTCATTACTTTCAGTGATCTTCTTGTTCTTTTCAGGAGTGTTCATGAGGGATACTGCTGCCAGAAAATAATGTTTTTAAAAAATCTGTAGGATTCTGCAAGGACAGAATTGTACCCATTTTTTTAAAAAAATGATTGTATTGATTTTCAAAACACAGCTGCTTTATTGCTTTCTTAACACTGAATAAGACATTTTAATTCAACTTGTGGTTAATGTAGGTGTTCGCCTGTACCGGGTAAATGCCATTGGTGAAAACAAAATTTAGCTCATTCATTCTGTGGAAACAAAATAGTTACATACATTTTGTTTGTTTAGTCTTTTTAAACACATTCTGATTAAAGTAAATATTTTCTAATAATGACTGAAAACATTATAATACCTCACAAAAGTTAAACTTCTATTTTCAAAAATTTACCAATGCTGAAATGGGTCTTTTCCTGGGATAATACCGCCTTGTTGATCACGGTGTTCAATGTTTTATTTTGGTTTTTTATTTACAATTTCATACATGTACTATATTATGTGATAGTTTTATTTTATTGATGTACTATAAAGGACATTATTTAATGAAAATGTTTATTGTTTCATTAAAATACACTCATTAGAGTTGCTATATAGGTATCACCTTGATCCAATAAGTGGTGTCAAATCATATGATCAATAACTAGGCAACCCATATGGAGGGTAATAACTGAAGATGACCCCTATGGTTTTTAGGTCATTGGGTCAAAGGTCATTGCCACTTTGATTTCAACAAGAATTCAGTTTCTGATCAGTTACTATAGAATGCTTTGACCTAGGAATAACAATGTTGATGGAATGATTTGTCATGATCAGTATCTGACCACTATCGAGTCAACACTTCTAAAACATAATTTATGTGTTAGTAGTGATGTTAATTAGTAATATTCAATTATTAATTTATTTAGATCAAATTATTAATAATTGCAAAGTTTGTTTCTATAAAAACTAATACAGTTTTCTATTCCTTTTTTAGTATCACCAAACAGAATTCTCTGAACAATTATTGTGCTACAAACATTTTATATTCACAAAGAATAACAATTATATATGTGTGACTATTAAAATTGTGCTATATTGAGGAACTAGATTGTGATTATTCCGGATACAGTGCTTGTGACAGTGTAGTGTTGGAAAGACAGTTGCTATAGGTGCTGTAGTGATTGAATTTTGTTTTGCATGATGCCACGTACTTTGAAGAAGTCTTTGAGTCAGAGGAGGAAGGAAGACAGGGAGAGAAAGGAAAGAAGAAGACTTCAGTTGTCAGAAGCAGGCTCTCCTGTGGTCAGTGAAGGTGTGGCAGCGCAAACGGGTGTCTTTGAAATATCAGATGGGGGCTTAGCCCACCCTTTCCCTTTCTCTGTTTTGGATGAAGGACCATCTGTGTCTATGATGGGTATCTCAGAAATATCAGATGGGGGCCTAGCCCACCCTATCCCTTCATCTGTTTCAGATGAAGGGCCATCTGTGTCTATGATGGGTGTTGTTGATTTATCAGATGGGGGTCCATCCCAACCCACAAAACCATCTGTGTCTTGTAAAATTTTGGAGAACATTTCGAGCTTTTCCGAAGACTTTTTGAGTTATTGTTGCTTACCTAGTGAACCTATCAAGAATGTTTTAGAAAGTTCTTTAGATACTTGTAAAGATGTGACAATGAAAACTTCTGATGAACATAGAAGAGCAGACAACAGTTTGATGAACTCTCAGACGCTTCACAATAAGCTATTGTATACTGCTGTCCCAGTATTCAACCAAATTACATTAAGACCTGTAGGTTCAGATATATTCATCCTTGGTTCTTTTCATCAAGCTGACTCAATGTTTAGCGAAGAATCACGTGGTAGTCAATGTACATCAAATGCTCTTTGTGCTTTGATATATGCAAAATACACTTGTTTGAATACTAGGAAAGACTTGGATAAAGTATTGTTGGAAGGAGACTTACTGTACAAGAGAATTGTATATAACTTACATAGAAGAAACTTATTAAGAGTAGATTATTAAATTTTGAAGAATTACCGCATGTTGTAAATGTTTTCAACAAAGACATTAGAATTCAAAAATTCCCTGTTATATCCGGTGTTTGCACATAACAGTTTCTGACCATCCATTTGCCATATCTATATCAAGCCTTGGATACTGCCTTCATGACACACTCACATATTTTAGTTATGACTGGATCAGTTTGCTCAGCTGTGTTTAACAAGGAGAACCAATACTTTTTTTTTGACTCACATTCTCATGGTCTAAATGGATTGTCATCAGAAAATGGAACTTCAATACTCATTTCATTCCATCACTTACAAGATCTTGTGACATTTATGTATGCAGTGTATGAAAGTATGTTGATTGACATTACAAATCAATTTGACTTGCTGCCTGTTATGTTTACAAGTGATCCAGGTGTAGATGATGATGAACACACTAGAGGTGTTGAAGATAAAAGCCATGATAATGCTCTTAGCTCGAAATTAAGTGAATGGAAAACCGTCACATACAAGAAAAGAAAGCCGTCCCCGAGTCATGAAAAGGAAGCAAGTGAAAGAGTTGAGTTTTCAAGTGAGTCGAACAATGAACATAATCTAACCCTCATTGGCAACTACTTTAAAGATCAAAATGCTAGGAACACACAAAGAAAAATAAATAGCCAAAGCATAACAAACAGAAAAGAATATATGAAAGTTTACAAACAGAAACAAAGGCAATGTGATCAGCAACAAAAAAAGGACAGAGAGTACTCACTTCAGTCCAAGAAAAATGCAAGGCAATCTGAAGAGTTCAGAAAAAAGGACAAAGAGTTCTCACTTCAATCCATGAAAACTGCAAGGTAATCTGAAGAGTTCAGAAAAAAGGACAGAGAGTACTCACTTCAATCCAAGAAAAATGCAAGGCAATCCGAAGAGTTCAGAAAAAAGGACAGAGAGTACTCACTTCAATCCAAGAAAACTGCAAGGCAATCTGAAGAGTTCAGAAAAAAGGACAGAGAGTACACACTTACATCAATGAAAAATGCAAGGCAATCTGAAGAGTTCAGAAAAAAGGACAGAGAGTACTCTCTTCAATCAAAGAAATGTGCCAGACAATCTGAAGAGTTCAGAAAAAAGGACAAAGAGTACACACTTCAATCAATGAAACGTGCAAGGCAATCTGAAGAGTTCAGAAAAAAGGACAGAGAGTACTCACTTCAATCAAAGAAACGTGCAAGGCAGTCTGAAGACTTCAGAAAAAAGGAAGATGACAGTGTAAAGGCATCAATGAGAAGAGCAAGATTGATAGCAGAATACAAAAAGTGGGAGGCTGAAAAGAAACAAAATTTACGGAAATGTAATGAATTCAAGCAAAAGGAAATTCAGATACAAAATAAGTCAAAAAGAAAGGCAAGGTCGGATCCTTTGAAATTAGAACAAGAAAGAATTGCAAAACAACAATGGAGATTTGATGAAAGAAACCACAAAGCGGAAAACATCATGGATTGCAAACGAAAAACTTCCAAGCGCAAAGATCCTTCATTTGCTTGTGTTGATAAGGTAACTGCAAAGCAAAGGAAATATGGTAGTAATATGGACGCCTGCATTGCACGTTTTCATAAAAATATATCAGTTGGACCACTTTATATATGTAGTTGTTGTCATCAAACATGGTTCAAAGAAAGTGTATCAGAATGTAAGTCTTTGAAAGAAGGAAATGAAAAATACTTTACTGGTGTAATATCATTTGATAACAAAGAATGGGTATGCACTACTTGTAGAAACAGCATTAACATGGGTAAGGTCCCAACATTATCTGTTTTAAATGGCATGAAATGGCCATCAAAACCGAAAGAATTGGAACTGTTTGCACTTGAAGAGCGTTTAATTGCTTTACATATACCTTTCATGCAGATGCGAGAACTACCTCGAGGTCGCCATTTGTCTGTAAAAGGAAATGTTGTTAATGTTCCTGTTGAAATTCAACCAGTTGTAAATGCATTACCAAGACCTTTTGATGAAAACATTACTGTAGCTGTGAAATTGAAGAAAAAAATGTCATTTAAATCATGTGTGTTCTCTGAAAATGTACGACCCCTCCGTGTACTCCGTGCTTTGCACTGGTTGATGAAAGGTAGTGTTTTGTACAAAAATGCAAATGTTCAGATTGATGAACAGTGGATAAAGAGTGTCACAGAAGACAGTAATGAAATATTGCATGAATTTTTCCAGTCACAAGTAAAAGCTTGTTCAAAGTCCAGTATTGTTGATTTTGATGTTCAGATTGATCAGCAGTGGATAAAGGGTGCCACCGAAAACAGTAATGAAATTTTGCATGAATTTTTTGAGTCACAAGTAAAAGCTTTGTCAAGGTCCGGTATTGTTGATTTTGATGGTGTTGTAAGTGAAATGTGCGAGAATTTTCCATGTGATGAGAACATAGAAAATGTTGATATTTCAAATGAAAACATATCTGCTGTGGAAGAAGTTTATAATTCAGATGCAGAAGAAGTTGAACAGGAAAATGTTGGCAATATTGACACATTGTTGGATGATGCAGATATTGAAAACAGAAATTCGACCTTTACATTCGCTCCTGGAGGTGGTCAACGGCCTCTATTTTTCAAGATAAAGATTCAGAATATCTTTGTTTCCCATGTATATTTTGTGGACAGAGGCGAATAGATAATGATGATAGAAAAGTGCCTGTACATTATAGTGATATTGCAAAATGGGAATTGAGAAGTCAGGATAGACGGGCTGCTAATAGCGTACCTAATATATTTTTCAAACTTAAGAAAATACAAATGAAGCAACTGAATGATAAAGCAAATCTTGCTGTTAGAAGATGTCAAACTGGGACAAGAAATATTACTGCTGCACAAGCTAGGAACTCCGAGTGTATTGACAACATTGTCAAAAATGATGAAGGTTACTATTTATTTAAACAGCTTAGAAATTCTCCAGCATATTTAGAATCTAAAAAGAAGGATGTTTATGCTATGATTCGGCAGTTGGGTTTGCCAACTTGGTTTATGTCATTGTCCTCGGCTGATACAAGATGGGCTGATCTTTTGAAAATGTTAGCTAGCTTAAATGAAAAAGTGAACTACACTGATGATGAAATTGAAAATTTGACATGGGAACAAAAGATAACACTCATTCAATCAGATCCAGTCACATGTTCTAGATACTTTGATCATAGAGTTAAAGAGTTCATAAACACAGTTCTGAAAAGTGAACATGAACCTGTTGGAAAAGTTATTGATCATTTTTTTAGAGTCGAATTTCAGCAACGTGGATCACCACACATTCACATGATTGTATGGGTAGAAAATGCAACAAAATTCAATGTGGACTCGGCTGAGGAATAGGCTGCTTATGTGGATCAGTTTTTAAAATGTTCTATAAACAATTCGGATCTTGGTCATTTAATAGAACTTCAAATTCACAAACATTCCAGAACATGTAGAAAACGAGAAGATAAAATATGTCGTTTCGGTTATCCGTTGCCATCTCTTCCTAAAACTATGGTCTTACAACCACTGGAAACTGAAAAGGACAAGTATTATAAATTGTACCAAAATTTACAGAAAAAAATGAACAATGAGAAAGATGGATACGATATATCTTACGAATACTTTCTGAAAACAGTTGTGCAAATGACTGAGGAAGAATATGTTAAATGTATTAGAAGTTCATTAAACTCTTCAAAGTTGTTTTTGAAAAGAAATCCAAGTGAAATCCGTGTAAATTTGTACAATGATAGTGTGTTAAAAGCATGGAAGGCAAACATTGACATACAGTTTGTGTTAGATCCATATGCTTGTGCTATGTATATAGTTTCATATATCAGTAAATCCCAAAGAGGAATGAGTAATTTGTTGCATGCAGCTGCAAAAGAAGCAAGAAATGGCAATTTGGATATTAAAAGACAAGTAAGACATATTGGAAATGTATTTTCAAACAGTGTCGAAGTGAGTGCACAAGAGGCAGTTTATTTGGTGCTGCAAATGCCATTGACTAAAAGTTCAAGGAGTGTTGTCTTTGTAAATACATCGACTCCAAACCAGAGAGTACAGTTATTGAAACCCAAGTCAGTGCTTGATGAATTGCCTGCAAACTCAACAGATGTAATGTCAGACAGTAAAATAAAAAGATACTCGAAGCGGCCAAAACAATTGGAAAAGTATTGTCTAGCTGATTATGTGTTAGAGTTAGAAGTAATTTACCCAGATGGACAGAATGGCCATAGAGATGAGGAGGAGCAAGATAATGAGAAAAATGCAGACATGTCAGATGGTGAATGCTTTGGTGACAGTGAAACTATTTTAATTTTAAAGAATGGCATTAAAATAAAACGATGTCATAAAAAAATAATAAGGTATGTGAGATTCAATCGGAAAACAGACGAAGAGAACCATTATAGAGAGAAAATTTTACTGTTCCACCCATGGAGAAATGAAGACACTGACATATTTGGAAATTTCAGTACATATAAAGAACACTATGAATCTATGAAGCATACCACAGATCATAAATGTTCTACTTATGAACATCATGCGGAAGAGTTGGAGCTGAATATGATGCATTTGATGATATTGCACCAAGTACACAGCAGGTTGAAGGTGATGATGCTGAAGAAGAACCAGTTGAGTCAGAACAGTTTATATATTTTAATCCTGATAGAATTGAGCACAGGGAATATGATATAGGGACTGAAATTGGCTGTTATGTTTCTGCACCTCAAGTTGATGTAAATGAAAATATCCTGTCAGATATTGAATATTGAAAGCTGTTGCAGTGTTTAAATAGTAAACAGAAACAATTTTACAACCATGTGGTTCATTGGATAAAAACAAAGGATGCTCCTTTATATGTCTAGTCTAGTTATTCGAGCATTGTATCAGACTTTGTTTAGAATATTAGATATGACAGAAGGAGAAGATGCTATCATACAAGGGTTCTTCTTTGTGCCTTTACAGGAAAAGCTGCATTTAATATCAACGGTTCTACAATCTCATCCGCATTTAAACAAAAGTATAAGCAGTCAGATCAAACATTAACTTGTGACCGTCTCAATACCTTTAGATCAAAGTACCGTGATTTGTCAGTTGTGATTATTGATGAAATTTCAATGGTTAGTAATTCTATGTTAAATTTTATTGATCAAAGACTTCAGTCATTGAAAGGAACTAGAACACCTTTTGGCGGTGTTAGCATTATTGCTGTTGGTGATCTTTATCAGTTGAATCCTGTGAGTGGTGATTGAATATTTAATGACATGAAACTTGATGCTTCTGCACTATCAAGAAATCTATGGAAAGATTTATTTTCTATATTTGAATTAACAGAAATTATGAGACAGAAAGATGATCTTGAATTTGCAGAGTTGCTAAATAGATTAAGAGTCAATGCATTAACGACTAGATTGAAGCAATGTGAAGTTACAACAAATGATAATAAGTATAAAAAAAATGCACCTCACCTTTTTGCGGAAAACTATTTCATGCATGTTTTTAATGATGAAATTATAAGAGATATGATCACAGAAAAGGTTGCAATACCATGTATAGATGCGTATGTCTCGCTCAGGTTATCTAAAGAAAAGATAGATTGTGCCCTCAAGAACCTAAAGAACGTAACAGATCCAAACCAAACAGCAAATTTACATTGCTCCTTGACAATTGTTGTTGACATGATTTATGATTTAACAGTAAACATAAAAACAGAAGATGGACAAGCTAATGGAGCCTCATGTGTAGTTAAATTAATAGAGTATAAACTAGAAACCACAAGACGTCCAAGCATAATTTGGGTTCAATTTGATGACAAAAAAGCAGGAATGGAAACGAGAATCAAATACAAAAACAGAGGACTGTACCATAACAATATCAATGATAATTGGACTCCCATTTTTGACGTAAACAGATCCTTTACATATAACAGGAAGACATTTCAGAGAATTCAGTTTCCTTTGCAACCTTCTGCAGGACGTTCTGTACATAGAGCCCAAGGTAGTACCCTTGAAAGAGTTGTCATTGACTTGTCACAACGCTAAAATCGCAAAGTTGCACATTTGCACTATGTTGCAATGAGCCGAGTAAGGTCAATTGAAAATCTTCAAATCCTTAACTTAAATGAGAAAGCATTACATGTTGATGATCAAGTTAAGTCAGAAATGCAGAGATTGCATGAAACATCAATCCTTGAACTATGTGATACTTCTTTAGAGTTGGTAGATCCAGTGTCACATTTCAAAGTTGCTTTCAATAATTGTAGATCCTTAAACCTTCATTTTGATGATGTTAGACATGACAAAAATCTGTTGTCAACCCATATCTTTGGATTAGCAGAAACACGACTACATCAGCCTGATAATGATAGTGATTATGCAATAGAAGTCTATTGTTTGATTCGAAACGACCAAATTGGATACAATCCTTGTAAAAGACCTCCTCATGGATTAGCAATATATGTCAGAGATGATACCATTATAACACAGGAAAGAAAGTATAGTTCCGATACATTAGAATTCATCATGATAACTGCCAGCCATGTCTTTATTGAAACACAGATTATATTTTTGTATAAGTCACCTCAAATGTTGGACAGTAATCTTATTTCTTGTCTGAACCAGGAACTTATTCCGTATTTGAACCCACCAAAACCATTGGTGATAATTGGAGATTTCAATATTGACAGTTTGCTAAAACATAACATTGTAAAGAAATTAAGTGATATGTTTTCATGCAAAATGCTTATAAAAGAATATACTACAGATCATATGTCAGTGCTTGATTTGGTATTTTCTAATATTCATTTTTCATCTGGCGCAGTTGGAACTTGTGAAACCTATTGGTCAGATCACAAAATTGTCTTTCTGCACATAAAAGCTACATAAGTTATTCACCCGCAGGAGTTTTAAATGTACAAAAGCAACCTCATAGATTGAGGTTGCTTTTGTACAAGGTGTTTTTTTTTTAATGAGGGTGGCCACCATTTAACTTAGGGGTCCTGTCTTGCCTGCCACCTCTCTGGCCATTTATAGTGAGTCCTTGAATATCTGATATTAATTTAATAATCTTTGTACCTCTATTTTAAATTGAGACCAATAGATTGATAGGAAAAATGGTTTGTCTAGCATTCATATTAAAACAATTTTGATTTCTTCTTTGCCATCTCATAATGATTCCATGTTAAATTGAACAGACTGGTATTAATAAACTATAATTTATATTTCCATGTTAAATTAAGCGGACTGCTATTGATAAACTAAAATGTATATTTCCATGTGAAATTGAGCGGACTGCTATTGATAAACTAAAATGTATGTTTCCATGTGAAATCGAGCGGACTGCTATTAATATTATAAAGCAAAATGTATGTTTCCACGGGAAATTTAGCAGAGCGCTATTAATAAACTAAAATATATATTTTGAGGTGGCATTTGTGAGTAGACATATTGCGAGGTACAACAGTGTATGAATTATTTTGAAATTGTTCAAGGAAGTACTAACTAGTATGTCATCAAAGACTAGCTTTGTTTGGTTCATTCATGTAATGTTTACGATCAGAATAGAATTGTCAAGGAAGATTTTCCATCCCATAACAAATTCTGTTTGTCAGATGCAATTTAGCTTAATGCACTAGTTTAAAGGATATATATATATATATATATATATATATATATATATATATATATATATATATATATATATATATATATATATATATAGGTTGTATTATATAAGATGTCACGTATGTATTCAGAATACAACACTAGTATATTGGCAGTGATGTAATACTACCACATTGTTATGCATTTATTCTGTTAAGTCTTGTCATTAAAATAAAATATAATATATATATATTCAGGAAGCAAAGTATGTCAAATATCACAAGTACATGTGTTTTTAAATGTTTTTTTTTAAACAAAAAATGACATAGGAAGGAACAATGTTTTTGCATCCACTGTATTTATACCAAGTCAGGGAGGTGGCTAGTAAGACGGGTTCTAATATCACTTTGTCTACAATGTGAAAATATTGTTGTAAGCTGATTGTCTGCATTTTTACTGTGTTTGCCAGCTTTGTCTAACTTGTTCATTCAGCTCCATTATCTTTTCTACGGTATTTCAAAGAAACAAGTTGGTATAACAATTATTTTGCCTTTCATTGTTTTTGGCATTTTTAGAGTGTCCAGCATGCTGAAATGGTCAGATATATTATTTTTTATATCTGACAAGTTTCTGTTGGATATAGATATGTGCAACAGCTTATTTTGATAGTGATTCTTGAATAAAGGAACATTTTTAGATTATTGTTTAATGCTCAATGTATTTAAATGATACAGCGGATCTGTGGAATACTTTACCACAACAAATGCATACTGTTAAATCTTTTCCACAATGTAAAAGACAAATTATTAAGAGGAATTTATGGTAGTTTTTATCTTTGTTATTATTTCTTATTCTGGAACTCCTATTTCTTAACTTTTTAGATGTCTTTTATGCCCCCTGTAGGGAGACATATAACAATTGCACTGTCTGTTCATTCATCTGTTTGTTACATTGATAAGTCAAGAACAGTTTGGTATAGGATTCTCAAACTTTATATGCTGGTTAGTCATTACTAGTAATTTACCCCTATTGTTTTTAAATCACTGGGTCAAAGGTCCACATCACTGTGACCTTCAATAAAAAAAAATATACCAAAATTTCTGCTCTGCGGTTTGTTTGGAAATGATGGTCAATTTTTACACTGTGTAGTTAAGGTTTTGGTGCTAACCAGTGATAGTCGTGGTTAATAGATGGCCCTTATTGACTTTGAAGTCTACAGTCAAGGTCCTTGACCTTCAACAATGACGGTTTTTGATCAATAACTGCAGAATGCTTGGAACTAGTATCAACAAAAATTGACAGAAATGTTGGTCTTAGATGACCCCTTTTGATTTTCAGGTCACTAGGTCAAGGTCAGGTGCCATCACAGACCTTAGTGAGGCACAAATTAGCATATTATACTTCTTCTTTTACTCATAATGTATACAATATTACAGTTTCTATCACTTTTAACATGGTACATTCAAGAGCATTTGTCATCTTACTGTCCTAGCTCTTGTCTTTAATTGTTTTGCATCGTACTAGATGCAGTACTTTTAAATTTGATATTGAATATTTAGTGTATATCTAATGCTTATGTTAACTCCTAACATCAAGTATGTTTATGCTAGCCGAAGCATATTTTCATAGTCTGTTGTGTAGATATTGTAAATTTTCTATTTATACTTGTATATTGTTGTAGACCCTCATTGAAATTGGGTTCCACTAATGATTGCAAGCTCTGGTCTTGTTACAAAAATGCTTAGATCTAGCTTTAATTAACTGTGTGTGATAACTTTTTCGTAGATGTTGAAGATTTTGACAAACAGTAACAATAAATATGTATTTGAGCATGGAATATTTTGTATTGTAGTTTTTTATCAATTTTCATTTTGTTGTGATAAAAACCATGTAATAAGCATACCTTACATACTTCTATACTAAAAACTTTAAAAATCTTCTTGCCTGAAACCATAATGACCCGGACTTAGATATTCGGCATGTAGCATTATGTAGTAGCCCTTTTAATATGATATTTTTATGTAAATACTTTTAACATCCTCAATCAAATATCTATTGTTGTAACCTTAACAAAGTCCGACGATTGATGGTATGCATTTTCAAATAGAATGTTTTAAATATTTTATCTTTCAAATTGATATTATTACAATTTGTATACTTGTAAATAATTCATAAATTATGTAAATATTGATTATAATATCCCTTATCGTGCTGGACATGATTGATTCTGCCATTGCGACTATTGTAGATCATGATCAGCTTGCACATCCTTGCAGTCTGATCATGATCTGCTTTGTTTGCCATTCAGACAGTATCTTTTGGTAAGCAGCCCCATGTGGTTCTGGGACGATCTGTGTATGAAAAGAATTGGAACCACTGCCTTACCCTTGCATGATCGTAAGAGGCGACTAATAGGGTCTTAACACTTGGTTTTGCTGTAACTCTGTGATTCCAGCAGGAATGCAAATTTTGATTCCATACCTCATGTTTTTATTTCGATGTAAATGAGATCTGAAACCAAAATTTGTAGTCCTGTTTGGCGCCATATAACCTATACTGTGTTGGTGCGCCGTAAAACCCAAATGAATAAATAAGATTTGGTAAGCACCCCTTTTAACAGTTAATGTTACTGTCCAAATTGAAAGATGGACAAGTTCATTATAGAAATTTAGCAGAGTAAGGGATATGAATATGAGTATTTGCCTTGCCTGTTTTAATTTTGTGTAGATTTCATTGTGCAGTGCTGTTATAAGTATTTTGTCATGAGGCCTCCATGGCCAAGTGGTTTAAAGTCCCGCATTTCAAATCTCTTGACCCTTACCGCCGTAAGTTCAAACTTTGCTTCGGATACATAACATACTAGAAAATTTATGATAAAGAGATACATGTATTTATGTTTCAATTGTGCAGCAAGACCAAAGCTAATATAACACAACTGAATTCTGAAACAAAGGTCACATAAGTATCATTGTAACTTATCCTATTTCATTAATCATTATATTAAATAACTTTGTTCAACCAGGAGCTAAAATGCTACAATTGTATAATTATTTTAATTTATAGTTTTTGTGCAAACCTTATTTACCGGTAGTATACTGAAAAATACAAGTACTGTCTTGTCATATCTTATTTATTTATTTTTTTCCTATTTTAAAGAAAATAATGTTCTACTTAAATTCAACTAATCAGTCATAATGAGGAAGCCATCCAGCTGGCTTACTGGAGGTCAATGGTTCTACCCAGGTGCCCCTTCTTCCTCCACCATTAAAGCTGGATAATCAATATATGACTGCAACATTAAACCAAACAAAAAATCAAAGTTGGCATAAAACAATCTTGAGAATGCTACCATTCAAGATGTGCAAATCTGTTTGTATCAACTGTAAGATAAAGTACTGTACATATATAACCAAGCACAAATATGCAGAAAAATTATTAGTATGCATATCTGATAAATGCATTGTTTTTCTTGAAGGAGAATAACAGTATTTATAGCAGATATTTAACACTGCATGCAGAATATTTACTGCTGAAGAATGACAGATGTTACAGTACAACTATGAAAAAAACAGTTGAAGGAAGAGCCAATATTATGACATAGATTGTGACTATGTGACACTAAACACAATAAAAACAAAACAGTGAACATGATTCAATATTATGTAACCATCATTTTGAATTTTCTAAAGCAAGTCAAAAGAACAATGATTTATGCAGATAAATTTTTAAACATAAATTCTGCATTTGACATGATGTATTTTTCAGTATGCTGCGTATTTAAATACAAATGCATTGTACATAAATAGTGAATTAGTTATCTGTAATGATTTTGACGTGTTGTTTATTGTTTGTCAGAATTACATGATATGAGTGTTTCTTAAGAAAATCACTGCTGATGTAAATACTTATATTATAAACATTATTTTCGACATTCTATTAAATCTAAAAAAAAAAAAGGAGTTTTTTTTATTCGGGTTACACCTTAATAACGAAATTTTGTACTAAAAATAATTATACCCCTTCACGGGCATGGAAAGGGGGAAAGGCTTACAATTCCATCAATAGTCTATGAAAAAAATTTTTTAAACCTCCTCCCCCTTCCCAATAAGAAATATTGTTTTGCCATTCAGTCTGGTTTCTGCAAAAAACTACAGAATGCTTACCCACAAGGTCAGATTTTGGGGATGGTTGCCTTTTCATTGAAACCCATTTTTTTTTTTGGGGTTCGATGGGAACTGAAGAACACTTAGGTCTAAAAACCTCAATTTCTAAAAAGATTGCATAGGGTCAAAGAAAAACTTTTTTTAACTTTGTCAACCATATTTATGACCCTTTCCCATTAAAACTTGGCCAATGTTTATCTTGATGATTCGGGGCCCTTTTTTTACAGGTGAGCGATATGGGGGCCATCATGGCCCTCTTGTTTGGTTTAAGTGACATGTTGTTTAAAAGCATCATTGTTGCACAACTCAAAATTTACTGGGTTTAGTTTGCATTTTTATCAAAATCATAATCTTTTCATACAAAGTAGAGTCGCCACATAGGGGTCTATATTGCCACCTTGAAGCTAAAGCAATATCTTAAAAAAAAATAAGTATAAAAGAGGGCCAAGAATAAAACCCTTGGGGAAAACTCCAGGGTTACAGATTTGATTTTTCCCCACTTTATCTTTTGGGGTTCTTTTTTAAAAAATGATTTAAAAAAATTCAACATTTTTCTGAAAAATGAAAGGTTTCAATTTATGCAAAAAAATTTTATACAACAAGATCAAAATTTTCGTAGAACTAAAAAATTTCCGAAATTTACCAAAATTTATATCGAAACCCAAAATCTTCTATGTCTATTCGTGCTGTATGAAAAATGAATGATAGTCTACGATAGAGTTTTTTGAATATTTTAGTTTTTAAAGAAAAGGGATCTGATTTGCTATGTTTTGCTATTGCCTCTCAAATATTTTGAAATTGTTGGCAAAATAATATGGGCCTTTATTTTTTGGGGTCCTTTAAAATAGGGGGTGAAAAAGCCTCTTTGAGACCCCGGGAAAGAAACCATTTACAATCTTGTATTTTTTAAAAAGCAATCGCGTTAATTGGCACCACAGTAGCAATATATTTGAACCGTTTCTATCCAATCTTTTGATTTATGAAAATCAAATTTTACAATATTTTTTTTTAACTTCGAAAGGGTGTTAAGGTTCGTAATAAAATTGTTGGGTACAAAAGTTACTAAAATGAAGTCCTTAAGTTTGAGAAATCTGATTCTAAAAAATTTTTCTTAAAAATATTGATAATTGGTGAAATGTTCATTTTGCATATAATATTTTAGTCTGTCCCCTATAACTCGACATTACTCGTTAACTTAGCCGTAATACTGGCCCTCGTCTACGTACCATTTTCGGGATATTACAAAATTTTTTTTCCAAAGATGCTTGTGCTTTGTTTTCTTTTACAGCCTGTTTGTAAATATCTTTTTTTTTTTTTTTTAAAATCATTGATAAAATTCTTTCACGCAAAATTTTATATTTTTAAATTCTTTATTTTAAGCATTGGCCTTTTTGAATAATACATTTTTTATTTCTTTTTAAAACCATGCTTCGAGTATCACGTTTAAACCCTTTTTTTTTAAAGGGCCATGTTTTAAAAGAACATCTTTAATAATGTTATGAAAAGTGAAAGACATTTTTGGGGAATTCACGTTTCAATAGTATTAAGGGCGCAATAGAAAGTTCTACCAAAAAATTTACTTCTCAAATTTTTTTAACGATCTATAATTATTTTTTTAGTGTTTTATTTTGGTTTTTTTTTTTGTTTGTTTCAGTGATCTTTTAAAACATTGGAAGTGATCACTTTACTATAAGCGGGTCTAAATTTTCGTAATTAATCGCATCTATGTGTTAAATGATAACGACTGCCCTTTTTCAAACAGGGTTGGGAAATTGACTAATTTGTCAAGCCAAATTTCAAAACAGTCTTGCCATTTTTTTTTTTAAAAAGGGCCATTTTTTTGTTAGGTAATAGTCTTAATGTTAATGCCCCCAAGAATAGGGTTTTCAAAATTTAAGCGATAAACTTAATCTAATGTCATTTGTCTACCCAAAAATACTTCATCGGGAGGTTATAAAAAAAACATTATAAGGAACGGTTTAAATTATTATATTTTACTGAATACAGATTAATTAAAAAACTCGGTGTTCGAATCCCGACGTAAATTGGTACTTTTTTGGCTATTAATATTAGTATATCTCCACCTTTTTTCCTAACACTGTCTTTCCTTTCACAGGTATAATTATTATTTTGAGATAGTTGTCGTTTATCTCTGATGTCAGGAATGTCTCACAAAAGCCAAAACGTCTGTGCATTCATTTAAACCAAAAGAATCGTATCGATAAAGTTTTTAAGGACTTCTAATATTTAAAGGGCAATTTTTGGCCCCCTTTTTTATTATAAAAAAGATGTTGTATCTCATCACATCATCTCATCGCATCACTATTTTGTGGGGCTTTAAATACATTTTTTTTCGAAAGTCCTTTCATTAGAACGCACAGAAGCTTTAAGATATTTTGTTAAAAATTTTTTTAATCCCCTTCATTACCTTTATATTTATGATATACTTTCTGAGTAAGTTTTTTCAGAAATGAAACAAAATTACCAAACATAAATTTCCCTGCTTAAATCACACAAGTCTCGAAAACATTTAGCTTTGTTAACACTTTAAAAGTTGAAGCCGTGTCCCACAATTTTTTAAATTTCTTTTCCCAAAAGTTTTTTTGTTATGACTGTTTAATATCTAAGGGTCAAAAATACTCCCGTTCACCACGTGACTGAGTCCTAGTGGGTTCCTGCCACGAGGACCGTGACACCATCCGCACAAATTTACACGTGAACCGTCCACCACTCAAAATTTGTTTTCGTGGTTGCTGGGACGCCTACCCAAAGTAATATCCTTTTGCCATCTTGAAGAGTCACTGAATCAATACGAGATGAGCGTTTTTTTTAAAAGATAAACTTTGGGGGAAACCCCTAAGCAACTGACAAAACCCGTCTTTTCAATGTATTCCGTCTCCCATATATAGTGGTCGCGGGTTTTTTATCAGTAGGTAAATGGACGGACATTGATCTCGCAGCCCCTCTTTCACAAACTTCTTAATCACCTCATTGTAGATTGTAACGTCAGCATCTTTCCTGGGGCATAACGTGCTAACGAAAACTTTACAGCCCTGACGTTTGATTTCGTTGGCGGCGTCCCTGATTTCGGCGCGTAACGTCACGGCTGTTTCCCTCTAGCGACGTCATTACCTCCAATGTAAGTAAAACATTAGCATACTTGGTCAGATCTAATGTTTCAATATTTGCCGAAAGATCCTTGATTGTCGCACCAGAACCAAGGTAATATCCGTTATAAATGAACCTTTTCTGTTAAATCCTTTCCCCACCGAATCTCCAATAATAGGTTCCTGTTTTTTTGTTTTGTGGTTTAATTTTTTTTTTTTAAAAAATTCTTCGTCTTTTTTTAGAATTTTCTTCGCCTTTTTTGGTTGCTGTTCTTTTTCATCCTGAATGAACTTGGCAAATTTTGGGTTTTTTCTTTTGTGATTTTTTGTCCCATTTTGATCTTGACTGAAATTGACCTGCGTATCAAAAATCGACTTAAGACTTTTTGGGAGTGTGGTAGGAAGTTTCGTACTTACCCGTACGACTTTTTTTCCCAGAGACTCGTTTTTTAACGCGGGTTAATTTATTACAAGAGATGCTGTTTTTTACAATCTCGTAAATTACTTTAACGTGAAAATTGCTTTTTGGGAAATCTATTGCTGATTTGGGTGTATTTAGTTAAATTTCAACATTTTGTTTCTTATTTAAAAGAAGTTTTTTCATTATATTCTTAAAACTAGTGAAAAGAGATTTACTGAATAATTTGTGAAAAGTGAAAACACATTTATTCCGGGGGGGCCTAAATTGTCCCTGAAACTTTAGTTAGTTATTATCTTATTTAAGAATGATTTTCTGAAGTTTTTTTTTGGGTGGGCAAAAAATTAACTATCATGAGTTTCGAACCCACACGGCAAAAGATTTGATCTGAATTCCCTATGTTATATTTGTAAACATCACGTTTATCGTTATACATTTTGCATCTTTTTAAAGATTATAACCCTTTCCCCAGAGCATTTTTCCCAAAAAAAAATTCAGAAAAAACGCGACGGGTTCAAAGCAGTCGGAAAAAATACTTTGGTTTTGAAATAGGAAAAAAGGTTTTTTTGTTATTTGTTGTTTTTCTTGAAAATTCTTGACTTTTTGGGTCAGATGCGATGCGGGGGTCATTTTTTTCAGAAATTGATCTCAGCTACAAACTTTTTTTGTCATAAAAACTCGATCGAGCGTATAGTGGACCTTTAATGTGCCTTCGAAAATTAATAATTCAGATGAGTTCAGTTGAATAAACTATCGGCATTGTCATAAAAAGCAGAAAAGTAAGTATTGGTCGTTTTAAAAAACAAATATATGCTTTTTGCATATTGAATTTTAAAAAACACAGACGAATCCCGACTTTCTTTGAAAAAGCAGCAAATATGTCTTCTGTAAACGTTTTTCCCAATAATCTTAAATAAACACCTTTTCAAATTTGGGTTTCTTTTCCTGTGTATCCATATTTGTTTTTTTTTGCTTTTTTTTCACAAGAAATGCGAAGGAAAGGGAAATCTTAAAATCTTTCGTCAAGATCAATATTAGATATTTTCTTTGCCGTAATTTGAGCAGAGAACCCGTTTTTTTTTTAAATTTAAACAAAGAGAGTGCATACAGGGTAATAATATTCCCCCCTAAAATTTCTATGATCACAAACATTTTAGCTTGTTACCTTTGACTGATTTCCATTTACATAATAAAAAACCTCATACAGGATTTTTGTTCCCTTTTTGTCGTCTTTAAATAAAAAAATTTTGAAAATATGATTTATGAAAGCATTTTAAGATATATATTCTTTTGCAATATCAAAACATAAATAGTTAGTTTAAATATTTGATTTGCTAAAATTTTTTCCGAAATAATCATCGTGTGAAACCCATAACCCTTTTCATCAATTCCATTTTCTGATTAATTTCTCTGACTGACTTAAGGATCCTTTTATAAATCAAACTGAAAAGATTGCCTTTTCAAAGAATAAAACCCCCGTCTCTAGAATAACACAGATTTCCGCTCACTTAGTGTTTAAATCATAAATTTTAATTGCTCGTTACTTTTACAGGAAATTGGTACGAACAGAATTACATAAATCTCTCTCTCTCTCTCTCTCTCTCTCTCTCTCTCTCTCTCTCTCTCTGTAAATGTTACTTTGAATGCGATGAATAATTATATTTTATTCTCAAAAAAGCTTTTCGTTACAAAAAATGCGAACTATTTGATATATCTTTATGAAGAAAGAGGTTGGTGGAACATTAAATCGTTGAAAAAAAGAAATTTTAAAAAAAATGAAGGTTTTAAGTTATTTGATTTTGTCGTGAAATTTTCAATTAAGTCATTCATAGCCACTTTTTGCCCTTTCTTTTTTAGGGGAATTACCAAATTACATTTTTAAAAGGCAAAAGAAAATGTTACAATTTACTAAATTTGAAATAATTTTTTTAAAAACCAAGATGGGATTACAGTGGCCTATAAAATATATTATTTTTAATTTTTATTCTTTGTTTAAATAATAAGAAATTCCTTGGGGAATTTAAAAGATACTCTGTTCCAGAATTTTTGTCCTTATAGCACGGGAAAATTTTCGTTTTTTTTTTATAATTTGGACTGGAAGTTTTTTTCACCAATTTATAGTTATTTTTAAAGCGACCTTCACAATTTAGAATTCAATATTGTTAATTTTTTTTTTTTTTGAAAAGTCCCTTTTGGTTAAAATATTAATGCAGATTTTAAAAAGTAAAAAAGTCCAATTTTAAAAACAAAACCAATCTTCCCAAAAACGCGTTTAAAAATTACACATTAATATCTTAAATGCTTTAGACCGGTGTTAAACTTTTTACTACATTCCGACCTAAAACAATAAAAGACACTTCTGACCTAAAACAAACAAATGGAACTGTTTCGGGGAAAAAAATTTTATTGAAATTTTTCAGTGGAAATTTAAAATGAAAAAAAAATACTGCAAGTATGATGAATTTTAAAAGGGTGATTTAATAAGTTCAAACACGTACAAATTTTTCATATATTAAAGGATGACGAAGAATATAAAAAACAGGGTATTAATTATTAAAAACATCGCGCATATTTTGCGAATAGGACAAATTTATAACCAATAACAGCTATAAACCTCCATCACTCTACTGTTACGCCAATCTGTACTGCGTGATTAATTTTTACGTATTATAA
Organism: Mercenaria mercenaria; assembly: GCF_021730395.1. Classification (NCBI taxonomy): domain Eukaryota; kingdom Metazoa; phylum Mollusca; class Bivalvia; order Venerida; family Veneridae; genus Mercenaria; species Mercenaria mercenaria. Next base: position 10,979,523 of record NC_069361.1, on the reverse strand, counting down.
TTTCCAAATTTCGGAAACAAAGATAACAATCTTAAAACGTGTCCCTTCAATGTAATAATACCGCTTCTGCAAAAAATAACCCGCCCGAGAAAACCAAAAGTGCGTTTGCGACAACGGGGACCGACCAGTGCCCTCAGTGCTGTTCGCTTAAAACGTTTTCAAAACCTATTGAAATTTAGAAAAGTTAGCGAACGCATAGATCCTGACCAGACTGCGGGGGGGTGGGGTCGAAAATGCACTATGGGGGGTTTTCTCAGGGTGGGGGTCAAAAAAATTTTCCAAACGGGTTTGAAATTTTTGTGAGCTCTATAAATATACTTTGGAAAGTATACATTTGAAACTGTCGTTAATACAGGCATTGGGATGAGAATATACCAAACAGGGAATCATGAATAAATATTTAATCAACTTCTTTATGGAAACAGGAAATCCTTTTCTTTACGGGTTTAAAATGTTCTATTGATTGGAGTACATTAAACCCCCGTTGGTATGTTGTGGCGTAAATTTTGAAATTTACTGAACGAAACTATGAAAATTTTTAATGTTTTAAATGATTCTAACCAAACAAAGAAAAAAAAGGGAAAAACTCTGTCACTCCTCAATCTGCTAATGATGAATGCGGAAAAATTTGTGATTCCTATATTTCAATTTTTCTTTTAAAGAAGGTTAATCTACCCAAACAAAACTCAGCAGCTCACGAACATCAAAAGTTAGAGGATAAAATCTTTTTTCAAATTTGGTTTTTGTATCTTACTAAAAAATTTTTAGTTAAAAAGATGTTATTTCAAAAACTTTAAGAAATTGCTTTTTCGGATTAAGTCATATAGAAAGTTTCCTGAAGTTACAAATTACAGCATTTACAGGCAAAGTTAAAAGACTTTTTAATTACTTTACTACATAACATAAAAACTTTTGCCCGGGGTTAAAGTTTTGAAAAGAGCTTTAACACGTTAAAAGCTTTTCCCGTGTACTAACATTTAAAAATTGTGCAAAATGCCTTTGGGAATTACATTTTTAATTTGAACTGTTCAAAAAAAGTAATGTTTAATGTTTTTTATATCTTTTTTTTGTATAGTCGCGGGGGAATGGAGCTTCCGGGTAACATATTCTTCCCCAATTTTTTAAACAGTTATTAAAAAAGCAAGTTTTGACAGGTTCGTGTTATTTTCTTTAGACATTAATTGAAAAAGCACGGTTAGAGAAACAGAATAAAATTGTAACATTTTCATATTTATTTGGGGTTTTCGTAACCTTTGACAAGACTGCATTGTGTTTGGTTTTAAAACTGCGATTTTCAATAGTCATTGCAAATTCTTTATGTCGTAGGGAAAAAATTCTTTGGGGAAAACCTTTAATTTTTTTCCGTAAATTTTTAAAAAAGTAAAGGTGTGAAAAAAAATTTTAAAAAAAAAAAAGGGAAAACTAATACGAATTGGGTACGACCCCCACGTTTGATGATATAAATATTTTTACAAAAATTTAAAAAACATTGGATTCAGATTTAAAATTTTTTAATTTTATTATATTTTTCATTTTTTGATAACTGATTTTACTTCATCTTTACTGTTTACTGGACCAAAATCTGTGATAAAAAAGGGGTAGCGAAAAACCCTAGTCCCACAAAATTAACGATATTTGATTGTTTTATCAAGATCGAAAAAATATTTTAAAAAAAGAACACAGACAATATTTTAACAAATGCCCAGCACGAATGAAAATCAAGATATTTGCAGTCTGAAATTTTTTTTCGTTTCGGGTGTAATTATGTGCACACGCGGTAATGTCACCTAGACCGTACTTTCAGCAGAAACTTTTATGCAAGTTCTTCTATGATGTCGACAAAAACGTAAAACACGAGGAGTGTCTTTGCGATAAGAAACATTAAGAAAATGTATTTTGTACACAATGTAAGATAAATTGCCAATTGTCCAATAATTATGTATAGTACTTATTTTCCGAGCTGCGCGTTTTAGGTAGGGGTTTTTGTGTATTTTTTGTTTTAGGCCTGATTCTCATAGTAACCAGGGGTAGGGGTTTAAAATTTTCTGTGATATTTTCTTTTTGGGATGTTTCCATGAACAACCCTCTTATTAAAAACTTATTGTAAGAAAAACCAAAACTGATTTTTGACATGACATTTTCAGCTCCCGCTTTTTATTTTTTTTTTATAATGCAAACCTCAAAATTATACACTTACTTTTCGATTGTTTATCTGCCAGATTGTCAAGCACTTCATCGTATACGTTTCACTTTTTATATAACATTTTTTCAGACAAAAACTTCTTCAAGATGCGGGCCCTTTTGTTGTTGTTTTTCAGACCGAAGAGAAATATTTTGATTATGTGACTTTTTTGGTAAAGGTAACCTAGGTAAATGCAACATATACACCCTATTTATTCAGCCACACCTATTTGATTAGATTTTGTCAAATTGTTGCATTTTTATGATTTTTTGTGACATATAAATCTTTCCCGGGCTATCTAAGCGTTGCTAACAGCCCGCTTTGGAGTGTTTTTTGTGATTGTGATTAAAAAACCTTCAATTTTTGAGTTTAAATCAAAATACTTTTTATGTAACAAGGGAAATTTTTTAAATTTACTTTCATTTATGCATTCTTTATTTAATATTAAATTTTCGGAAACCCCCGTAAAGAGACTGTGTCCTTACCGGCGGTCACGTTCTGTGATTTTATTGGGGAACGGTTTTTGGTCATTTCATCACGTGGCCATCCCCGGAACTATATATGGCTGGCGGACAATGGCGTCAGCCTTTTTTCGTAACTAGTTTTTGCGTAAAGCGCCCAAATTTAAACTGCAAGTTTGGCAGTTTGTCTTTTAAAAACCATCGTCCCTCTTTTCCCCATATGAATCAGAGCTGTGTCCAAATTTTAAAAATTTAATTTTTTACGTTTTTTAATGTGAAATTTAAACCCAAAATGTTTATTGGTTTTTTTTTTACTTTTGAAAAAACAAGAGTCTAGATATAGTTTAAATTAAAACGTACTTCGTGCGCAAAAATTTTGGAATTTACTTAAAATTTGTTATTAACGTGTGTTTTCCTGACATCCCCGGGCCCTTACAATTTGGTGCAGAAGTGCAAAAGTTTTATTGCCCAATACATCTCGAACCGTGGCAAAAAGTAAGACTAATTAACGTTTTTGAACAGACTACAGTGATCTAAATATAACTGTAGTACAGATTCCAATAATCGGGGGCACATATAAAAAACGGTGTAGTGATTACGTTAGGGACAGCGGAAAACTTTAATTTTTTTGTTGACACTTCATTTGGTTTAAAAAACTAGTCTACAATCTCAGCATTTATTTTTATTGTAATTTATTATGCTTTCAAAAAATATCTTATTAAAGAAATAGCCCATTAACTATTTTAACTAGCGAAAAAAAATTCAATAAATAACGACAGATAACTCAAAGAAGTTTTTCTTTTAAAGAAATAATCAAAATGACAATGGGCAATAAATCTGGGATGTTTACACAAAAATATGACAATGATTAACAGACAATAAATTGATAAACAAAAAAAAAACAAAGAACATGAGCTTAGCATGAGATGAGGTGGGTTTTTGCCAAAAACCAGCATCTAACCTGGGGCCCCCGGGCAATAGTAACAACCAGTAGTACATAAAAACAAGTCAATACAGATACCCCATCTGGTAGGTCCCTTTTTAGTAACCAAGAAGGGCCAAAAAGATCCCCGGGGCTACATTCAATTATATCTAAAAATGCACCAGAACCTATCAGCAGGCCCCAAGTATAGATCTAGGGGGCGTCAAAAAATGAGGACCGAAAGACATCATTCGATTTCCCCATAAATCAAAATCCCCAAAATATTTCCCTAGGCCCGATTAGCTGACGTAACCAATCTTGCGTTCGCCTTGTTACCAAGGCGACAGTGCAACCACGGAGTCCAAATAATTGGGGATAGACGTTTTCGAGTTTAGGGATCAAGAGAAAAAATACATAGGGGAAAATTAACCCCAGTCCATTAATAGGAAAGGTATAGATACTAAGGACAATGACTATGAAATAATTTACTGTTTGACCTCCCACACAACCACATCCATCTCTCCGCATCACAACCCAATTTCATACATCGTACCTATCGAAACCAGAGCCTTTGTCGGGAAAAAACTTGGGGAAAAATACTGTTCACATTTTGAAAACTGGCAGGCTGGGACTAAGATGACAGAAACAAAGTTCTGTTCTTTGGGAGATCTCTTAGGGGGAAAAAGGGTCGCCCTTCCAAGGTCTGGGTCCACATCAGCGACAAGACTACAATGCCCTGGGATCCAATGCACATAGAGTTGGCATATATCCATGCTGCAAATGGGGAAATATGTTTGGAAACAAGGGAAAATTATTTCTGCACTATGAATGGCATTCGCAAATTTTATGAAAGCTACTATCACTGGACAGTTTAAAAGCAATTGCACCAACACCTGAAAAACTAATACCGTAGATGAAATGCAATCCTTTATAAAACGTATACCTTTCAAAATGCTGTGCTGAAAAAAAAAAAGATGAAGTTCTTCTGGAGAATCAAAAGTGAAACACAGGGGGGGTTTTTTTGTGCGTGCTAAAGACACAACTTGCATTGACTCAGACATTTCAAATCTTTTTCTGAAACTAAATTCTACACTTGAACGACTAAAATACCGTTTCGCCACAAATCCCCAAAAAAAAACTCAAGGGGCAAAGCCTTGCGAACTGCTAAACAAGCAATGCCACGACCATCTATATAGGAAAAGCCCATCAGACATAGACACCCGAACTCCTCTTTTTTAAAAAGTTTAAACCAAAAATACCCGCTAAAAAACCCCATTTTAAAATTGTCCCCCGGGAAAAAGCGACCGTGCCCCTCAGTAGGCCGCAAGTGGACACCCGAAACAACAAGGGCCCGATGAAATAATTACCAACAACACTGAAAACAGGCCACATATTAGAAAAAAATGGACAATGGGGTTTTCACAATGGAACAATTCCGGTCAACAAAAAAATTTTTGATTGATAATGGTTTCCCCAGTTACAAACATTTCATTTAAAAAATTTAAAAAAATTTTTTAAAGAGCAGCTGCCCAAATGTTGAACCTTTTTCCCATCCTGTTCGATGCCAGTGGTGGTACAATAAAAAATTGTCTATGTAAAAGTTATAACAAGAATTAGATGGATTTTTCGAACAATCAGCCTCTTTGGTATTGGGCAAGAGGTATCATTTGGGCAAGATTTTCTTTTTTCAGATTACGACCATAAACCCTAAAAGTGCAAAATTGTACAAAACATAAATCAATTTTTGTGTCGGCAGTGAAAAGACAGTCGCATTAGATTCAACAAGAAAAACTGTTTCTTCAAACAGAAAATTTGGCTTCCAGGAAACAATAATTTCAGAAGTTGGGTTTTTAAATGAAACCCAAAAATTATCAGACATTAGTTTTGGGCCCTGTGTAAATTAAAACATCAAAAAAAACGTTTTTATAAATTTTTTAAACTGCTCAAAAAAAACCGGACATTATGAAAATCAAACGATGGTCTTTTGAAACCCTACGTTGAAAAAATGGGTTTAACGGAAACGTAAGAACATTGAACCTAAAACACAAATAAAAAAAAAAAAACACCCGAAAATTTAAATCCTTAACCCAAAGAAATTCTATTTATTATCAAAAGATGAAAGCAAAAATTAAAAGACATGCTAAACGAAGAAGGCTTCGGAAAGGCTAACGATCCGTCAATGTGATCGCGAAACCACAGAATACAGCAGGAAAAGTATCAGGGGACGCCAGCTAGATTCTGCCAATGGAAAACGAAAGTGAAAGAGAAGAAATTGACAAAAAGGGTTTAAAAAGGGTTTTAATTGGTCATGAATAGTCCTTGGGGTTTACCAGTAGTACTTTTTACCCAAAAATATGGCTATTTTTTCTTCTTTTAGATATAGGGGCCCTAAATAATTTAACGAAAATACGCAACCCACTTCCCCCCCAGCGTAACAGAAGTCTCCAAGATTTCGAAAAAACTTGATAGGTTTTGATGCCGTTTTAAATTAAACTTCCAAAGTCCCTTTTTCCCAACGGGCAAATTTCATGGGGAGTTGTCTCAGAACGGAAATTACTGATCCCCAAAAAAATCACAGCTGGAAAACTGGCTCAACCCAAGGGCAACAAGGAAACCGAAGCTTTTTAGGCCTTTTTCGATTACAAAAAAAAAAATTTTAGGGGTTTGCAAGTAAAGCCAAGCTATTTTAAATTATGTGAAAAGGGTACAAAATTTCCCAATGGCAAAAGGCTCAGAAAGCTTTGGGAAAAGTTAAAAAAATTTTAATAAGTGCACCAATTTTGGGATACCACATCCCGACACCCCTTTTAAAATTGACACTGATGGAACGAAAATGTGTTGGGGCAGTACTTCGCAAAACAAACGGGCACGAAAAGGTTTGCGGAAAAGCAGTCACTTAACAAGTCACTTACCAAAAACCCAAAATGTATACTGTACGACAAGAAAAAGAACTTTTTCGCTGTAGTTGTGCCTTTAAAAACATTTCCCTCTTAATCTATGTACAGCCTACATTTCCCAAAAGCAATGCTGCGTTAGCGGTTAAAAGCAGTTTAAAAGTAGTACAGGCAAAAGCCGCTGGGCCAAAATTAGAAACCTATGATTGACTATTGTCCCTCGCTTAGGTCTTAAAAATTTAAAAGCGACGTTTATCACGAGACCTTTCGTTTCGTGAACGACAAAAAAAATTTTAAAAAATAAGCCAATGCGAGGGCGTGAAGTTTCTAAAACTGGTCCTTTTTCTGCAAACAAAAACGAAACTTTGATTCTTTTGAAAGGGGGATGAAAAGGCCTAGTACTTCAACCCCCAGATTTTACTTTTGGCAAGCCCGGGTGAAATATGCGAAGCTCAAATTTAAAGAAAAAAACTGGCTCTTCAACCAATGCGAAAAGAAAAATGAAAAACGCAACTATGGGACAGATGTCACCCCGGTTTCTTCAAAACTTTACTGCATTTTGGTATCCACTTCAAATTTTTACGATCAGGGACTAATTTTTCTCCCGGTCTTTTTAAAGAGGTATGTGATTTCTTACAAGTTCCCATAGATTGTTCAGTTTTTGTTATTTACCTACGTCAAAAATGGTACTAGCAGCTTCCTCGCTTGGCGCCCATCATTAAGGGGATAGCGCTAGCTGGTCGCCCGGTCAATAATGTGATTGGGTGGGGTGTCTAGGTCTACGACGTAATTCCAGTGAGCAGTACTATCATTCCGCGGTAAAAACATCGAATGTGTTCATCTGCATAAAACAAATAAAAAGACAGAATGTTAGACAGTTACTTATGTTATTTGTTTAATATTATCAATGAAAATTGTTTAACTGAAATTACTGTTTGTATGCTTTAAAGTCGATTATTCAAAGTTAACGCCCAGGTAATAACTGGAGGGGGAAATATAGCAGTTTTAAATGGCATAAAAAAAGAAACGTGGTCTGAGACTGAAATGTTTCTTTAAAGGGGGGGGTTCTGGACGCAAACTCATGAATGAAAATATGGGGTTCTTTTTGAGGCAAAGTACCGCACCCAAAAATAATGTGTTTGACCTTTGGGTTTTTTGTGATAAAATTGAACCCCATAAAACTTACTAGAAATCAGCCCTGTAGTAAAAATTCAACGTGTGTGTAAGAAATGGAAATTTAAAAGACTTTTTATAAAATGAAGCTTTACATACATAGTGGTAAAAAAAGTGGCACAGCCCATCGTTTTCTAAGCACTTTTTTAATAAAAATACAGTATTTTGAACATGCATCTTTTGAAAAAATAAAAAAGCAAAATTTTTTTAAATTTTCACCAGACAGTAATTTCAAAAGCTGGAAACAATTAAATATATTGCATTGAATGTGAAAGAGACAAAGTTATCAGCCTGAGAAAAATGACACTTTTGTCTTTTTAAAAATTCTTTTAGAATGGGGAATCATGTTGGATTTGTAAAACTGTGTTCCCAAACCCGGAAAAAACTAAAAACAACTGTTGGGACGGGAAAATTCCATACTTCGTGATTTGCCCCTATCTGCCATAAGGAAATCACTTCAAAAAGTCTCGTTTGAAGGGTTAAATTCTTTAAAAAAAACACCCTTCGAATCCAAAGAACTAGATGAGATGCTTTCAAAGAAAGTAATGGATTCTGCTTCACTATTGCCGAAGGAATATTCCAAGTAAATACAAAAAGCAGACCGGTTAAGTCAAAATGTGGTACGTTTTAGGACATTAATGACTACGTGGGCAAAGAGGGTAAATATAGCACAACTAGCGAAGAATTACTGGAAGGATGGGAAGTAGGTGATGATTCCTATATTATGCCTCTTGAACTGATTAATCCACAGTTACCCAACACATATGATGACCTTGTAATCAAATTTCCCTGAACACTAGTAACCCTCATATTGACTTACATCAAGGATATAACAAGTTACGTGTTGCTGTGACCAATGATCTGTTTGAAGATAAACGCAGGCTGGCTGTACTGAAAGATACTGCTGGACATGAATATTTTGACACTAGCCTTGCTGAAATATATCCCGAACTGAAATCAATTATTGCGCTAAAATCATGCATACACCGGAGTTTAATAAAGGAGGTACACATTTTTAAAATTGAAATGGGCTCAAAGAGAATCAAATTAGCCTCAGATGTCACAGAACCACCTGCACTACCAAAAAAAAAACAGCTACAATTACCGCAAGTCCATCACTGCCTGCTCCAGTTTCAAATACTAGCAGTTCTTTGAATATTAATCAACGACCTCGGTCAGTTATTGTATCAAAACGTAAGGAACCAGTCATTAGTACCATGAACTCAGACTCTAGCGCCACAACAACCAAAAGGTAACAATCAAGGTAACCGGGCTACAAAGTTACTTAGAATGGGTTCAGTGCCACTGTGTTCCCCTGCCAGAAGGGAGTGGGCGAAGGATGAGTCCGTTACATTAACAGAAAGAAACCTAACCTGTAAATGGCCACCTAAAGACTTGAAAAACTCTCACCTGACTAGAGAATGCTCCAGCTAGAAATTCTAATTTTAAATTTCACAGGAACGTGGGGTAAATACCAGCAACTTAGAACGTTCAGACATCCTTGACCAGTTTAATTTTCTTGTCTTGCCTAGAACCAAAGCATACTGTTTATCCGATGCTGCGAAAGACCCGAAAAGTGCACACTCTAGGTATCATACCTATGCAACTCTTAGGATGTTAGCAAATAGTAAAAATATCAAGTCTGGAAAATGGCTCGCAGTGCTAGAGTGTAGTAGTATGCTCAAGGACACCACCGATGAGAAACTGTTGAGACAGTGCGACAAAATTCCATTAAGAATTTAGATTGTAGGATTGTAGGCAATTGTATTAGTCTTGATCCTTTTTATACCCCCACCAAACATGTTTGAGGGTGGTATAAAGGAGTCAGTTTTGTCACTTCGCATCCCGTCGCGTCCCGTCGCGTCCCGAAATCTATTATCTCAGTTATTACCAAATGGATTTGATTCAAACTTAAAACACATGTTCCACCTTATTACTCACATCATTTGACACAAGGTGCATAACTCTTGACACCAAGTTTTCATGAATTATGTCCCCTTTTACTTAGAATTTAAGGTTAATTTTGTTGTATTTTCACTATATCTCAGTTATTACTAAATGGATTTGATTCAAACTTAAAATAGATGTTCCACCTCATCACCCACATCATGTGACACAAGGTGCATAACTCTGACACCAATTTGTTATGAATTTTGCCCCTTTTTACTGAGAAATTTAAGGTGATTTTGATGTATTTTCACTATATCTCAGTTACTACTGAATGGATTTGATTCAAACTTAAAATAGATGTTCCACTTCATCACCCACATCATGTGCCCACATCTGTTTACAACAAGATGCATAACTCTGACACCAAGTTTTCATGAATTAGGGCCCCCTTTTACTTAGAATTTAAGGTTAATTTTGTTGTATTTTCACTATAATCTCATTTATTACTAAATGGATTTGAATCAAACTTAAAATAGTTGTTTCCACCTCATCACCCAATCATGTGACATAAGGTGCTTAACTCTGACATAATTTTTTATGAATTATGTCCCCTTTTACTTTAAAATTTTTAAAGGTTGATTTTTGTTGTATTTGCACATATTCAGTTATTACAAAATGAATTTGATGCAAACTTAAAATAGATGTTCCACCTCATCTGTGACACAAGGTGCAATACTCTGACACTAATTTTTCTTGAATTGTGTCCCCTTTTACCAGAATTTAAGGTAATTTTGATGTATTTTCACTATTCATTTTTGATTGGCTTAGAGCCAAAGGGAAGTAATCTTTTTAATTTTTGTACTGAGTTTCTTCCCCTTAAATTCCAGGAATTAGTCTATCTTTAGAAATCCTATTTTTAGATTTCAATATTTAGGTATTTTTATAACGTTTTTATTATAAGTCCTATGTAAAAAGTAAATACATTTTTCTGTGGTAACATGGGTCGGTAAGACACTTTTTTTTATTCACTTTTAGTGGATCTCTAATATCAGAGATTTAATATATTTACTAGTATCATCATACTAGTATTATACTAGTATTACTTATTGTGGAAAACCCAGGATTGAAGTACTCAAAGACTAAGGATTTTTAAGATTTCTTATGGTTGCCATTCTTCTGTGACAAGACCGTATGGTGGGGGTATGAGTCACTCCTGTGACAGTTCTAGTTAAAGTTGCCATGTATTTAACATAAGAAAAATATTTACCTATTTTGTTGTGCTCAGCTGAAGCCGTACTTTTGGTCCATTTCAAGAAAGTTTACTGATTTTTAAACAACTAACTGATACATGTTTCATACAATAGACAGTAAATATACTACTATCAATTTTAACAGATTAAATACAGGTTGTGTCATAAGTTGTACATACCATAATTTTTGTCTAGCAGATGTTGTAAGCATACAAACGTACTGGCATTTAAAATACAGGTGTGCTGTTAATTATACTTACACTGATACTTGTCACTAGGAGATACAGGTGTGCTGTAAGTTATACTTACCATGAATAACTTGTTAGACTGAAATACAGACTGTGCTAAAAGTTCTGTTCTTTAATGTATATTTATGCCCCCCTTTGAAAAAGGCGGGGTATATTGTTTTGCAGATGTCGGTCGGTCGGTCGGAATGTAGACCAATCCGTTTCCGGATGATAACTCAAGAACGCTTGGGCCTAGGATCATGAAAGTTGATAGGGAGGTTGGTCATCACAAACAGATGACCCCTATTGATTTTGAGGTCTGTATGTCAAAGGTCAAGGTCACAGTGAAACCCCGAATAGTAAAACAGTTTCCGGATGATAAACTCAAGAACACTTGGGCCTGGATCATGAAAGTTGATAGGGGGGTTGGTAAATGACCAGCAGATGACCCCTATTGATTTTAAGGTCAGTATGTTAAAGGTCAAGGTCACAGTGACCCTGAAACAGTAAAACGGTTTCGGATGATAACTCAAGAACACTTGGGCCTAGGATCATGAAAGTTGAAAGGGAGGTTGGTAATGACCAGCAGATGACCCCTATTGATTTTAAGGTCAGTATGTTAAAGGCAAGGGCACAGTGACCCTGAACATAAAACGGTTTCCGGATGATAACTCAAGAACGCTTAGGCCTAGGGTCACGAAAGTTGATAGGGAGGTTGGTAATGACCAGCAGATAACCCCTATTGATTTTGAGGTCAGTATGTCACAGGTCAAGGGGCGCAGTGACCAGGAACAGTAAAATGTTTTCAGGCAATAACTCAAGAACGCTTGGGCCCAGTGTCAGGAAAATGATAGTTAGGTTGGCCATGACCAGCAGATGACCCCTATTGATTTTGAGGGTCATTAGGTCAAAGGTCAAGGTACATTGGCCAGGAACAGTTTTTAAAAGGTTTCTGATCTTCTTTTTCCAAAACCATAGGGCCTAGGGCTTTGATATTTGGTATGTAGCAAAATCTAGTGGTCCTCTACCAAATGTTCAGATTATTTCCCTAGGGTCAAATATGGCCCCACCCCTAAGGTCACATGGTTTATATAGACTTAAATAGGAAAAAACTTTGAAAAACCTCTTGTCCAAAACCACATGACCTAGGGCTTTTAATTTTGTATATGACATCATCTAGTGGTCCTCTACTAAGATTTTTCAAAAATTTTTCCCCCAGGGGGCAAATATGGTCCGCCGTGGGGGTCACATGGTTTACTTATACTTATATAGGGAAAAACTTTGAAAATCTTCTTGTCCAAACCACAAAGACTATGGCTTTGGTAATTTTTAATGCAGCATCATTTTTGTGGTTCTCTACCAAGTTTTTTTCAAGTTATCCCTCTCGGGTCAAATATAGCCCCGCCCCAGAGGTCATATGGTTCATATAGACTTTACAGGGAAAAACTTTGAATCTTCATGTCCATAACTTACATCATTCAAATTTTGGCCCCATGTATAGTTTTGAGTGGCAAGATGAACCTTGTATGAGTTGACTTTGATCTTTACCTTGTGACTACTTTTATATTTCTGTACCTACGCCTTCAAATTTGGATCACATGCATAGGTTTGTGTACTGAAAAAAACTTTGACCTTTTTATTGACCTAGTGACCTACTTTCACAATTTTTGAAGGTACAGGCTTCAAATTTGGACACATGCATAGTTTTTGTTCCAAAATAAAATTTGACCCTTTATTTGACCTAGTGAACCTACTTTCACATTTCACATTTCTCAAGCTACAGCCTTCAAATTTGAACCACAAGCATTGTTTTGTGTACTGAAATGAACTTTGATCTTGAGATTGACCTAGTGACCTACTTTCACATTTCTGAAGGTACAGGCTTCAAATTTGGACCACTTGCATAGTTTTGTGTTCCGAAATGGAATTTGTAATTACAGTGAGCAGATAATTTCTGTTCCTTGTGCAATTACTGAATGCATCAAGGGGGGCATTTCGTGTTCGACGAGCTCTTGTCATAAAATGTTACTATGAGTTAACTATACTTACCATGTTGTTAAACTTTCTATATCAGGTGAGATAAAGTTTGTGCCTAAAGGTATTTTATGCATGAGCATCCAGTTCTTGGGTTGTTCTTTAAGTAATTTTGAAATATATCATTAAGAACCGTGATAAGACTAATAACTTTATGGCAGATTCAAATTCAGGAGAATGTTATTGTAAGTTTTTATTCCAGCCACACTCATATTTGATTAGATTTAGTCTATATTTGTTGCATTTTATGATTTTCTGTTGTGACAATGTAAATCTCTTACCGGTCTATCTAAGTGTCTGCTAATAGCCCCGCTTCGGAGTGTTTTTCCATGATTGTGATTAAACTACTTCATATTTCTTAGTGTTATATATCAAAATACTTGTTATGTAGCAAGGAATTGTTTGAGGATTACTTTCATTTAAGACCTTGTTTATTTAATACATAATTTGCGAGAAACCCTGCCTGAAGCTCCATAAAGAGACTGGTGTCCTGGAATCCCAGCCGGTCACCGTTCTGTGATTTCATTGGAGAACGGTACCCGGTCCGTATTTGATTGGTTTACCCGGACACAACTTCCCCACCGGGCCTTCAGCCATTGTTCAGTTACATCACGTGGTCACATCCCAGGAAGCTATATATTGGCTGGCGGACAATGGCGTCAGCACTTTATTCGTATACGTAGTTCTTGCGTAAGAGCGCTAAATTCAAACTGCAAGTTAAACATTTAGTCTTTTAAAAACCATCCGTCCGTCTTTCCGATATACTGTATATCCTGAACTGTGTCCACATTATATTAATTACGTTAAACTTATTTCAATGTGAAATTAAACCAAACTGTTTATTGGTTTATTGTGCTTACTTGAATTAAATAGAGTCTAGATATTGTTAACTTAAACACGTACTTCGTGCGTCAATATATTTTGGAACTTTACTTTAAACTTTGTTATTAACTGTGTGTTTTCCCTGACACCCGCCGGCCGTTCCATTATCAAGTACGAATTAGGTGAACACTTTTCACATCTATAATTATGCCAAACACAATATGAAGCTATAGAAAATAGTTTATGGCGACGAGTTCATTTCTGTTTAAGATATTATGTAGTTGTTACCTGGTAATTTTCGTTAGGGTGCTGATAAATCGTTATTTTGAACTGATTGATAGAAAGAAGTGCTAATATTAAATCTTAATATCAATGATATTCATTCTGATGTGACGTTTGATCTCATTAAATAGAGAGTTTGAGATTTCAAACTTCGCCTTCCCCTTCAACGTCTCTCATATATAGTTTGGGTAAAACGTCACCGATATGCGTGTATTTTATTTAAATCACACGTTGCTACTAAAGTTTTCCATGTAATATCACGTAAGCCTAAGACTTCGCTTTATTGCTATCCGAAATAAAAAGCTTAGTTTCAGGATTTCTGCTTATTAAGTTATTTGATTATCCATATTTATAATTAGACTAAATTTGATGCGAAACACTATCAATAGGTATAAGAATAATGAAGTTTTGTATGGCTAATAATTTTAACAAAACACACTGAATTGAACCTGGAAGTATAAAGTTATCAACTGATTTTGAGAAACTTTGAGATTTTGTTCAAACTTTAACTTCTACGGCATATTTGTGTCCCCAGGCGGTATCGATTATACCAGAAGGGCCTTTTTGTCGTATGAAGTGAAGTTTTGAACGTCCGAAGATGTGATATCACGAAAGTCGAAACTTCATTCTTTTTACATCTACTCTATCCACATACTCGGCATCAAAGACTGAAATCTGGATGGAGGCACATGGCATGACAGTCATTTTACTTGAAAAATAAATAATTACGCGCGATTATCATTTGGTGGAACATTTTATTTTCACATCCAAATAAAATCAATCTGTTTCTGTCGGACACTTAATACGACAATCGCGTTTTAATTATAAACATAAAATGGTACTAGTAAGACGGAAAATTCTTTTGAAGTATCAGACAATTTCAGATTTATGATATCATGATGAGAGACTTTTCCTGTTAGCCGTATGGGATAACTCCATTTTTTAAATGCATGGAACCAGAGCCTGGCAGAAAGACATTGTGGATTAATTCCTCCTTTGGTTCTTGCATTTTACAAAGAACGTCAGTCTTGAAACTCGGTGTGACCCTACCTTACCCCTACCCTATCAAAGTGTAAAAGTAAACAAAATGTTGCATAAATTACAAATTAAACAAATACACAATAGCAACAAAAATCTAAAGAAACGAGATTCGCAATGGACGGACCGTCAGGGGAGGTAACTAGAGTCACAGATTGGGACTAGTCCAATATGAAAGCGTTCAACGTCATGATATGGAAAAATATTGCACGATCGCGGTCCATTGAAACCCAATGGAAAATAAATTTTAGTTATGTAATAATCATTTTTATTTCCTCTCGTGTATGATTTACAATCGTGCATTGTATACTGACTATACTGACATAATTTTATATAAAACCTAAATGTTTGGAGCAACACTAACGAGTTTTTACATTGTTCACATTGTTTTATCGTGTTTTTTTTTGTTGTTGTTGTTGTTGTTTTTGTTTTTTGTTTTTTTTAGGTAATCGCTCTAATATCCATGCGATGATTATATTAATTGCAATGTTTTTTTTTCCATTTAATTTTCATTCTTTTCATTTTTAAAACCTCTTGTAAAATTCCTGCCCTTTCGGACAATTAGTATCAAAATGCACGAAAAAAACGATCATAATTACGGATAAATTGAATGGGCGGATTAAAAGAAGTAAGGTTCATTCTAATGTTTGAAATCTCAAGGAATTTTAATCGAACTTCAACTTCATACGTTAACTTCGCAGGAGACGTTGAAGGGGAAGGCGAAGGTTGAAATCTCAAACTCTCTAATGAAAAACGACGGACGTACTTCCTTACCTAGACATCTCAGAGTAAGTCACTTTGGTAAAGGAAGTCTTGAAAGAAGAAGATGAATATCACTAATGCGAATCAAAGGCGTCAAATAAATCAGTAGTAAATTATCAAAATAAATGCAATCTGAAAATCTTGATAGCATACCATTTTATGCAAATGTGCTTCTTGAGTTTTCTATGCAAAATGATGCACAATTTGAGCTTTCCTTTGGGGAAACAATAAGACATAAATAAATTTTATATATGCATATAAAAGGATTTGTGTATTTGTTTACCGTTTGTATTTTTAGCTCACCTGAGCAATGCTCAGGTGAGTTTTTCTGATAGCTCGATGTCCGGCGTCCGTCGTCTGTCTGTCTGTCTGTCTGTCGTCTGTCGTCCGTCAACATTTAGCTTGTGTATGCGATAGAGGCTGTATTTTTCAACTGATCTTCATGAAACTTGGTCAGAATGATTACCTTTATGAAATCTAGGCCGAGTTCGAAAAAGGGTCATCTCAGGTTAAAAAACTAGGTCACTAGGTCAAATCAAAGAAAAACCTTGTGTATGCGATAGAGGCTGTATTTTTCAATTGATCTTCATGAATATTGGTCAGAATGATTGCCTTGATGAAATCTAGGCCGAGTTCGAAAATGGGTCATCTCGGATCAAAAACTAGGTCACTAGGTCAAATCAAAGAAAAACCTTGTGTATGCGATAGAGGCTGTATTTTTCAATTATTCTTCATGAATATTGGTCAAAATGATAACCTTGATGAAATCTAGGCCGAGTTCGAAAATGGGTCATCTCGGGTCAAAAACTAGGTCACTAGGTCAAATCAAAGAAAAACCTTGTGTATGCGATAGAGGCTGTATTTTTCAATTGATCTTCATGAATATTGGTCAGAATGACTGCATTGATGAAATCTAGGCCGAGTTCGAAAATGGGTCATCTCGGGTCAAAAACTAGGTCACTAGGTCAAATCAAAGAAAAACCTTGTGTATGCGATAGAGGCGGTATTTTTCAATTGATCTTCATGAATTTTGGTCAGAATGATAACCTTAATGAAATCTAGGCCGAGTTCGAAAATGGATCATCTGGGTTCAAAAACTAGGTCACTAGGTCAAATCAAGGAAAAACCTTGTGTATGCGATAAAGGCTGTATTTTTCAACTGATCTTCATGAAATTTAGCCAGAATGATTACCTTGATAAAATCTAGGCCTAGTTCGAAAATGGGTCATCTGGGATCAAAAACTAGGTCACTAGGTCAAATCGAAGAAAAATATTGTGTATGCAATAGAGGATGTAGTTTTCAATTGATCTCCATGCAATTTGGTCAGAGTGATTGCTTTGATGAAATCTAGGTCATGTTTGAATATGGGTTATCTGAGATCAAAAACTAGGTCACTAGGTCAAATTTAAGAAAAATCTTGTGTATGCGATAGAGACTGTTTTTTTCAATTGATTTTATGAAATTTGGTCAGGATGATTGCCTTAATGAAATCTAGGTTGAATTTGAATATGGGTCATCTGAGGTCAAAAACTAGGTCACTTGGTCAAATCAAAGAAAAAACTTGTGTATGTGATAGAGGCTGTATTTTTCAATTGATCTTCATGAATTTTGGGTCAGAATGATTGCCTTGATAAAATCTAGATTGAGTTTGAACATGGGTCATCTAGGATCAAAAACTAGGTCATATCTAAGAAAATGCTTGTTTTATCGCAAGAGACCAATTTTTTGGTCCAACCTTAATGAAAATTGGTCAGAATATTTGTTTCCATGAAATCACTAGGTCAAACATGTTTTACACTGTTATGGTGTGTTTCTTAGGTGAGCGACCTAGGGCCATCTTGGCCCTCTTGTCTATCAAAGGTTTTACATTTTGTGTGTCATTAATTTTATGACTCAGACAGTAGCTAGTGTAGCGATGTAGTTAATCACCCTTGCATTTACAACATACTGAGTTTACCATGGACGTTCCGCAATTATATTCAGCTAACTGCAGAAGGGTATCAGGGAAATGTGTTTATGTTTAGGGGACGCAGACTTTGAAATTAGAAAAAAGTGGGTGGGGTATGATAAAATTTACCTGCAAAAAAGTACAAAGTTTAGGTACATGAAACGGATACTGTTTCAACTGTTATAAGTACACAAAGGATTGCTCACTAAAATAAAAATGAAAAAAAAACTCAAACAAGAAAGTTGTTGTTGAATTACATATGACGTATTGTGTACATTCAAAGTCAACAATTAATATTTTTTGTGCGAAAATAATAGAGCTTTACCTTGTCCAAACATTTATCAATATCCTACAGATTCTAATTTAAAAAAAAAAAGGTGAAATAAGTTCACTGTCTTTATTTTCATTTTGCATATGTAAGATAAAACACAGTATTTAGTTTGTTTACAAAGTAGTGCATATGAAAAGATATGGTGGTCAAGGAAGGCCACATTCCAAAACTAAAAGAGTATATTCCCCTTAATACATTAAACATTTATTGTTACAGAAGTCGAGTGGCTTGCAATAAGGGCCTAGAAATGGTTCCATTATTAATTTTCAATTTAGTATTCATGAACTACAATGCATTTAAATATCAAAACACATTCAACAAATTTTTGAAAATGTATTGTCTTAAAAATCCCTAAAAATAAGAAATGAAACTGGGTTGAGAGGTCCAATCAATGTGTATATGTGCAAAAGTAACATTCTAATCTCATTCACAAAACTTTGTAATACACAGCTGGAATGTCAATGATCAAAACTGGACGAATATACAATAATCCTCACTTTAATGCCATTTAAAATGTGTCCTTGAATTCTCTACCATACTTTTCATAACTCTGTTTGCACGAGTTGCACGAGACTGCTGTCATTCACGTAAAAAACGGCACTTCCGTTATTTTTGCACACAAAAAAATAATTGTTGACTTTGAATGTACACAATATGTCGTTATTTATGACGCCATAACTTTTCCAGTCGAGAGAGCCTGGAAAGAAATGCATGGGGAATTTTGATAACTCAAGAGTTATTTTGGATGTAGCTTTTATTCTTAGTCAACTCCGTTAAACAAGTATTCTTTGGAAAATGTCCCAGGTAAAATAGAGAAATTGCACAGGCCACTCAATATTACAAAAATGAAAATGTTGCAGACTGGGTTTGAGACTGTTCATGGTGCATATTATACTCTCTAGTCCAGGGTTTAGCAGATAAGACCCCAAAGAAAATCGAAACCCTTACTTTTTGTGTGACACACTTGCCGGTGAAATGAAAGAAAATGTTGTTGACTTTCAATTTCAAGTTAGGTATGACAGTTTTGATGTAACTTTGATAGAACAATATGGCAAACCGAATTAAGTGAGAAATATATATTTCATAAGATGCCTGGGATACATCCTGATCAAAACGGGGGTAATTTACAATACTAAAATTGAAATCTTCCTTCTTTTAATAAATTTTGGTATGAATAAAATTGTCATAAATAACGAGATGTAAATCTAAAAATGAAGCAGTAGTATCTGAATTGTTAGTTTTATTTAACTGAAGTTCCAGGGAATAAGAAGTATCTACTAATTGACCAAAAAACGGATTATCCATAATAAGGATATCATTCAGATAGCGTGATGTATCATTAAATGCATTAACAAAGTCTGCTTGCGTATCTGGAAAACCTCACGAAACAGGAAAATATTTGGTAAGGTTAGTATGATAATATCGCAAGGGTGGTGCAGTAAAAAAGAAGTACAGTTGTCAAGTGAAAAAATGTCATGATAAAAGTGTGCAATTTTTGTTAATTATTTTTTTATCAAATTGAGATTATTTCTCGGAAAAAAAAAGAATTAAGAACTTGTTGATTTTGGATTTCATATAATTATTTGTATCAATTTTGTGACAAAATGTACAAAAGTAAATTCGAACTAATTTGTTAGTCAATGTAATTTGCCCTGAAATTTAATTCATTGTTTGCTTCAGTTCTTGGTTCATATATTTGACTGTAATTTCATACTGGAAATTCTTTCTCCTATCTTTACCTTAAACACGAGCATGGTGACAGTTTATCTTAATTATTGCAGAAACTGATTAAGTAAAATATTGAAGAATATATGTGAAATTAAAAAAAAAATATGTCCAAGGAAATATCTTAAACCAGAAGAAACCAATGTAAATGTCATTTCAAAATGACTGAGAATTTTTATTACCGGTATTCATAATACCTAGAAGACGGATTTCAAAGAGTGTGATAAACAACGCAGACTAATCTTTATCAACAGATTAATAATTGTCTAATATTTGACGGAGTTAGTTTTGCATGCATATTGTAATTCATCAAATATTCTAACAATTTAGATGGAATTCCTTCAGTAACCATCAATTTTATGGTAAGAACACTGTTGTGTGAAACCCTCTTCTGATGAATGATTCTTCAGTTTCGAAATGTAAAAGGGATTGGAAACCGCTTACACATTCTTCAAGGTAAGAGGAAACTGCTTGCACCTTCCTCGAATAAATGGGATTGGACACTGCTTACTTGTTCCGCAAGTAAAAGAGAAACTGCTTACACGTTCTTCTAATAATTAAACTTGGTTGGACACTGCTTATACATTCCTGAAGTTAAAGGAAAACTGCCTACACATTCCTCGAGTAAGGGGATTAGACACTGCTAACACATTCCTCAAGTTTAAGAAAAACTGCTATGAATTCCTCAAGTAAAGAATTCCTCAAGTAAAGGGAACTGGATACCGCTGAATACATATTCCTCATGTTAACGAAAAATTGCTTACATATTCCTCGAGTAATGGGGATCGGAAACTGCTTACACATTCTTCAAGTTAAAGGAAAACTTCTTGCATATTTCTCAGGTAAAGGACATTGGACACGGCTTAGACATTCCTCAAGTTAAAGAGAAATTGCTCACACATTCCTCAAATAAATTAGATTGGACACTGCTTACACATTTCTGAAGCTAAAGGAAGAAAACTGCTTAAACATTCCTCGAGTAAATGAAATTGGACATTGCTTATATATTCTTCAAGTTAAAGGGAAATTGCTTACATATTCCTCGAGTAAAGATGATTGTACACTGCTTGCACATTCTTCTACATATTCCCAAGTAAAGAGGACTGAAGACTACTTACGTGATCCTCAAGTTACGGATTTTACACTCTTGAGGACATGGACAATTTTGACACATGACCTTTTCACTATTTCTGTCCCATGATACCTCAAACTTCGAGAAAGTTACATTGCTGTTTCAGTTACACAGCTAATAATTTTTAGAGAGAACTTCTATTTTATATCATTTGTAATTATTAGTAGTTGAACTGTCGTTTCAGAAAGGAGAACGAACGACTGACAATCGAGGGGTCAAAAGTTTGTTTTTACCATTGACCGTTCCAAGGCGGTGTCCCGCTGTAAATGTTAAATACCTTTTGTTTTTATGTTAATCATGTACACGTCCGTGCATACACTGTTACGTAGCTGTTGATTCATTATGTTGCGATCTTTGAACATGGATCTTCCTATCGGGCATTTTTTATTAACTAAGTTTGTATTTAATGTGTAAAAAAAGTTTTCGCATTACTTTCAGTCTGGATGTTTTACCACCCCCTATAAACGACTGTACTCCCCCTCTTCCTGTTGCGACCGATCAAAACAATAAGCTGACGCTTAAACTTGGAAAAAAACTATTTTAAAGTAGTGAATGTGCTTTGTTCGTGTGTATATTTATATTTAATTGGAAACTGAACATGATTTGTTTCTTTATATAATGTGTTAGTCTGATTACAGGTAAAATTATAGCGAAAACTCGATTGATCACTGATTTTGTCCAGAAATTGCACATTGTCGATGTCAAAAGTACATATTTTCTTGTTTGAAGAATGATCTACATATAGATCCCTATGTTTCTTGGATAAAGAAACAATACTTTTTTGGTAAAATTAAATAAAGTCATTGCTAAAACGGTAATTCGGTGTGATGTCCTGATTGTATGCATTTTTGCTTGCAGTATTGTACAAATGTTTGCGACTTTAGTAAAAAAGAATGTATATGCCTGTTAGCAACTGACTTATTTATTTTAAAAATATCGGCTTTTCCCTTGCTCTGTAGTATTTCTCTATAATTATAACCTGCAAACGAAGTTTGAAGGAGGGGGGAAGGGTATATAGGAGTCACCATGCGCGGTCTATTTTTATGTGTGTCCTCATAAATTTGGTCCTGCAATTACTTGTACTTCTCTCAAACTTCACAAACATATATAGGCAATATATGTTTTTTAAAGTCAATGTCAAACTTAAGAGGTCAAATGTCAAAAGTAGGGTCTGTTCATTTTTCATTTCCGGGCCATAACGTCTTTGTGCATGAAGGGATTCTGAAGTAACTTGTTACAAATATTCACCATAATGAGTCGATGTGTAGCGCATAAGACACAGGGTGCCGTCTTATCAAACATACACTGTAGTACGACTAAAATCGATCGTAGGTCAAAACTGTAATATCTGATTTCTAAGAATATGGACACATTATACAGAAAACATGCTACCTGCCCGTAGGCCTACACTTCAAAACTTGAACACATGAAATTGGTAACGGTTTTTGTTACTAGTATTAGCAAGAGTGTTCAGACAACATATCGGTCATACGATAGGATATGATGTTTGATAAGACTTGCCCCAAGCTGGTCCCTTGCTCCAAAGTCAAGATCACAAAATAAAAATAAACGATCGCTTTTTTCGTGTCCGTACCATAACTTATGTTACTTGTTAACGCATCCTAATATACAATTGTATATAACAAATATTGCCTCTACTGGTACTTTTTGTTTAAAAAAAATGGTTGCCATTAATAATTGGTCCAGGATGACATTATATACATGAAGACTGATCGACAGAGACACTTCGGTGTGTATTTTTATTTCATTATCCCCTTAAAGGACATAAATCACATACTTAAGTCGCAAAATGGAGTACAGTGTCAGTCGCAAAGAAGAGTTCAGATCAAATATCAAAATTGGCAAGTCGGCATACAGTGAATGTTATTTACCGTCTAAATAAAAAGTAATTTCTTTCAAAAACGCAACACCTATACAACATCTTATTTACATATATTTATGGAGTATGCATGCTTATTTCAGAAACAATTTGTATTATTGGATTGCAAATCAATTTGACATGTTATTCACAAGTTTCGTGACTTGGTCGAGTGAACTTCCATGCATTGTGTGTGATCAGTCAACATTTTGTTAGCATTTTGTAAACATTATTTGTCTGTTTCATCTGTTATATCACCACATGCACATATTTATGTTCAACTTATCGTAATAGTCAAATATACACCATGTAAAGCAAAATAATTAATGTGAAGACGATGTCTTACCTTCCGCCTGCCAGCCAGTAGTTTGTTTTGATCGGTCGTAACAGCAAGAGGGGGAGTACAGTCGTTTATAGGGGGCGGGGTGGGAGAAAACCAAGTAAAACAACACAAGTCGTATCTATATTTTATTTCATGTGACCCTTTAAACAGACTTCACTGTGTGTGTCAATATGCCAATCAACAAAACAACATGGCTGACATGAAACAATAAATATAAAGGACAATTAAGTGATCAGTTCTGTCGTTAACTCGACCTCATTGAAAATGTACAAATAACAAGTGTTCATCCATTTCATTTAGTTCCTAAATCAGAGAACTTAATCATATCTTAATCGGATTTTGATCAAGTGATGGATTTTGACGAAAGTTTAACAAATGATAATTTACTTTCCCTAAATCATATTTCATTACGTTTGTTGACATATGTCCCATGTGTAATGTAACTTGAAGTGGAGCTGTTGGCATATGCCCTTTGTATTTTTTATTTATTTTTTTGTGAAATCCAAGCATTTCATCAGTTATCTGTAAAGTTACTGACATATGCCGCTCATATGCCTGTTTCGTTATTTAAACTAAAGAGTTGTTTACATCCAGATCAATCTGCAAAACTGTGCTGTTTAGATTTCCACAAAGCCAATAGGTCTTCTTCTGCACTGAACCATTCTGAAAATGAAACTCGCTACATAATGCTAATTATAACCGTCTCTATTTTCAAAAAAAGTAATTTTTGGTTTTTAAGCAGTATGCCATCAAAAGTATTTTATGTATTTTTATCATTATACTGATGATCCATGATATTTGTGAAACTGTTTGGGATTTTTAAGTTGTAGCTTTACACTATTATACTTTTTAACACCGAAATGGCATTTACTTCATTTTTACTTTATTAACCGTCTTGTTTACAAACAAATTTAAGATCAATATACACGGAAACAATTTATGTAAAACGGCGACTTGCCACCAACGCAATCAAAATGTTTCAAATACTAGCCAAGCCTCTACAAAAAACAAATCAAATTCCATTTTAATTCCATTCCAGTTACATAATCATTAATAAAATGTCTTTGTGATTAAGAAATTAGATATCTGTTATGCAATAATCAAAAAAAAAAAATGTCAAAAAGTATGGGACAGATTCGGTTTCACAAGTCTAAGTAGACCTGTTTTGCCAATTTTAAATTTCCCATATTGCCTTGCCAGGGAACAAACTCTATCAAAATATAAGATGCTACTTTTGAAAAACTTTCTGCCACCACCCCATCCACCATCCCACCCTCAAATACTGCTTTATTTGATGTAAAAATGATAACTGATACAGAATCAGGATGGACATTCAATAAAGGGAGATAGTTAGATAATTAAAAATGTAAGACGGATAGATTACAGTCAATGTACATTGCATTTTCTCTATATTTTCTCTGTCATTGTGTGCAATTTGCATATATTTACTACCGTAGTTTTAGAGTTATGACCTGGAAAAGAACATCAAATATAGGGCGATAATAAAAAAAAGGACACGATATATCAACATGTCATGCTGATTATTGCTGCCTGCCAAGATGTTTTGAAATCCATCTATGAAGTTACAAACCGGAAAGAAAATTCGGATGAACATTCAATAAAGGCTGATAATTCAAAAGGTAAGAGGGATTGTCTTAAGGTTCTTGCCTTCGATACATAGTCATGGCATGTTGGTCAATGGTGCAAAGTCGTTTTGAAAGCATGTTCATTTTAATTGTTCAACAACCACATATCTAGTCTACAAATTGTTCATTATCCCAATAGATCAGGTAGCGTACTGTATACCTGCATTAGTTATAGTGTTCGAAAACGACGTTTTTTTTACAAGTGTGCACAACTTATTTAATTTCCAAAATTATATCAGTTTATACGTTACCTACCTTTTTAGGAATATCATCTCTTTCCTTTATCAAGTACATTTTCTTACTGGACAACTGTGAGTATGTCGTTTCTGATATGTGTATACGCAAAGCTGTAAGTATTTGATAAAACATATATGTTACGTTCATGACAGCTATCATAAAAATAAAACAAAGCTAAACTGGCTAGAGGACCAGAATTATTTGATTAGAGTGATCACACCTATTACAAAAACAATGATATTGTATAAAGCGGGCCGTCACACACATTAAAAAAAGAATAATATACCCAAAGTGGGTCAAATAAGTTAATAGAGCAATCACAACTATTACAAAACAATTGTATACTGTACAGTGTTAAGAAACTGATAGACGATTTAGGATTCAGTGATTTATGGCATAAATTTAGCAGAGAAGTTAACTATCTTTCCATTTTGTCACGGAGAATAAGAGATCGATTTATTCAACACTGGCATACAACGATTAGAGATATGTCTATGCTGTAATATTACATAAACAATAATCTGAGGAATATTAAAATAAAATTAAAAGTGACAAGAAGATAAAATAGTACGCGTCCTTTAGATTAAGTAGTCACAATTAAGCAACTGAAACAGGTCGTTACCATGGTATTGAGAGACAAAATAGAATATGTGAGTATTGTAATAGCATGCAGTAGAAAGTGAATACCATTTTCTGTTAATTTGCCCTAAGTACTCCAATATAGGCAAAACTATTTTCAAAACACTTCATGGCCTTCCTTAGCTAGGTTTAACAATCTTATGTCAAGTAAAAATCAGTCGATTTTGGAAAAATTTCAAAACATCTATGCGAAGCTTTCAAAGTAAGAAATGATAACGTACTGTAATTTATTTTTATGTCCGATATTTAACTGTTTCTCCACTTTTAAGACATATATAGATGTATAAATGATTGTATTTTATCATGTTACGCTTGTGCGTACGTATTTTATTGTGTATATTTTGGTTAAGTATTAGCTAAAGGCAAAGTGTATGTTGATTTTGCAAATAAAGTTTGTTTGTTTGTTTTTTTATTGTAAAGTTGGTCAGATTCCTTGATAGAGCGAACACAACTATTACAAAGACAATAATATACTGTAAAGTGGGCCATATGACTAGACTGAGCGATCACACCAATTACAAAAACAATAATATATTGTCTAGGGGCCATCACACCGATTACAACAAGAGGGCCATGAAGGTCCTACATCGCTCACCTGTGTTAAGTTGCTTGCTTGAACAAATTTCTTTGCTAAAGCTTCAAAAACAAGAAAGTAGGTCAGTAGGTCATATTCATAATCACTAAAGTCAGTTTTAAGATTGGTGTGCAAAACTGTACATGTCGTCCAAATATCAAGCCTGTATCTTAAAAACCAAGAAGGTAGGTTAGTAGGTCACAGTCGGGTGATCCCTTATTGCTTGGGGTAAATATAATTAAACAGTCTAGGAAATATGATCTGATAATTTTTGAAGTTTTTTTTATATATATAACTCAAATATCAAATGACCCCTGGGGCGGGGCCTCTTTTCACCTCAGGGGCATAATTCGAACAATCTTGTTAGAGATCAACTAGGCAATGATACATACAAAATATCAAAGGCATAAACCTTGAACTTTCAGACAAGAAATTTTTAAAGTTTTTCCTAAATACTAGTAAGTCTATGCAAAACTTTGGACCCCTAGGGCAGGGCCTCTTTCACCCCAGGGGCATAATTTGAACAATTTTGGTAGTAGACCACTAGGCAATGCAACATACCAAATATCAAAAGCATAAGCCTTGCAGTTTCAGACTTTTGAAGTTTTTCCTATGTAAGTTTATGTAAAACTTGGGACCCCCTAGGTGGGGCCTCTTTTCAACTCGGGGTTATAATTTGAATTATCTTGGTAGAGGACCACAAGGCAATGCAACACACCAAATATCAAAAGCCTATGCTTTGCATTTTCAGACAAGAAGATTTTTAAAGTGTTTTCCTATATATGTCTTTGTAAAACTAGGGACCCCCGTGACAGTGCCTCTTTTCACCCCTGGGTAATAATTTGAACAATCTTGGTAGAGAACCACAAGGCAATGCTACATACAAATATCAAAAGCCTAGGTCTTGTGGTTTCAGACAAGAAGACTTTTTCCCTATACAAGTCTATATAAACCATGTGACCCCCCTGGGCGGGGCCATATTTCACCCTAGGGGGATCATTTGAACAATCTTGGAAGAGGCCCACTATATGATGCTACATACCAAATATCAAAGCCATAGTAGGCCCTTTTGATTTTTACAAGAAGATTTTCCATATATAAGTCTATAGAAACAATGTGACCCCAGGGCCGGGCCATATTACATCCTAGGGGATAATTTGAACAATCTCGGTAGAAGCCCACTCGATGATGCTACATACTAAATATCAAAGCCCTAGGCCCTATGTTTTTGGACAAGAAGATTTTCAAAGCTTTTCCCTATAAAGTCTATATAAACCATGTGACCCCCGGGATGGAGCTATATTTTACCCTAGGGAGATAATTTGAACAATCTTGGTAGAGGCCCATAAGATGATGCTACATATCAAAGATCAAAGCCCTAGGCCTTGTGGTTTTGGACAGGAAAATTTTTGAAGTTTTTTTCCTTTCGGTTGCCATGACAATCAGAGATCTGTACGGAATTCTATTCTTTGAATAATTTTTTAAGAAGACCATCCAAGGATCATCCCTGTGAAGTTTCAAAATTGGCTTGGTGGTTTAGGAGATGTTGTTTAAAGGAAAGTGTGGACGGACGGACTGACGCCGGACGGCGAGCGATCACAAATCATATAGAGATAGGCCCTAAAATTTTCAATGATAGAAACACATTTAATAAAGTCTAGAAATTGATTTCCAAGTCCTTGAAATAACCAAAAATGATTTCACAAATGTGAAATTTATGATAGTTTTCTTAATATCAGTTACTGAAGTTTAAATATTTAATTTAAAGTTGTGATCCGCAAAGAATGATAACTCTTGCCTTGGGCTAGTACTTATAAGCAGAGATATCTATTAGTTTACTTCCCTTGCAATTACACATATGAGTGGAGAATGAAAGCGGTTTAAGACACAATATGATACTTTTTTGCACAACAAAAACATTTAGGTTTTATTCGTATGTATTTGATCTACCCCTCAAAACCTGGTTCCTATCATTTTGTCAACTTACTTATGGTGAAAAATTAACTTTTAACAAGCCGATAATAAAATGAAATACTTGTAAGTATTTCATAGTGCAGATAATACAGTTTTGCTTGTATCAAAATGTCACAATAGAATCACTTTTGTAATACAGAACACCTGGTAGGATTAGTAAGGTGCAATTATATTGATCTCTATTTCCTATGCCTAAATCATATATTGGCTAGCGGGCCAAATGACTTGACTGAGCGATCACACCAATTGCAAAAATAATAATATATTGTCTAGTGGACAGTAACATCGATTACAAAAAAAAAATATGTTTTGTGGACCAGATTACTTGATAGAGAGATCACACCAATTACAAAAACAATAATTTATTGTCTAGTGGGCTATCACACCAATTACAAAAAACAAAACAAAAAAAACAATAATATATTGTCTAGTTGGCCAGATTACTTGATAGAGCGATCACACCAATTATAAAAACAATAAACAATAATATATTGTCTAGTAGACCAGTGAACGATCACACCAATTACATAAACAATAATATATTGTCTAGTAGGTCAGATTACTTGATAGAACAATCATACTAATTACAAAAATCAATAATATATTATCCAGTGGGCCAGATTTCTTGATAGAACGATCGCACCAATTACAAAACAAAAATATACTGTAAAGTGGGCCAGCTTACTTGATAGGGCGATCACGCGAATTATAATCAAAGCCTTGAGATGTCTGGTGGTTGCGGGTTTTGCTAGAATTATTTTCATTTAAAATGCAAATCTATAAATATACATGTATAAGAAACAAATATTAATGTGCCTCATATCTAAGATAAACTCTGCCTGACCTAACATGAACAGCTGGAAATCAGAGATGTAACCATGGGCTGGAATACCTAATCATGGACAGATCTTATATAATCTAAATGGCCAGTGTGAATGGATAGAGGATGAATAAGAACTACTTGATCATTGATTATTCATCCGCATTGTCTTGAATGGGACTACTTTGTGTAGCACATGAACATCCTTCCTTTGGATGTGATTTGGAATCAAATAAAGATACTACGTGATTGTCAGAAATACACATAACTTTAGTAGCGGGATAAACCCGCAACCAAAAACAAAAATATCCTATAAAGTGGGCCAGATTACTTGATAGGGCGATCACGCCAATTATAAAAACAAAAATATCCTGTAAAGTGGGCCATCACACCAATTTTAAAAAAGCAGTATTTTATTGTAAAGTGGGCCATATGACATATTAGAGCAATCACAACTATTGCAATGATAAATGCTGATAACATTTATGTTAAAGCGTTTTGTAACTTTTTATATAAAGCGAATGAACGGTTAGGTTAATCTCTGTGCTCCTGTTGGAACTCCGTATTGTACCTTTTGTATTGAACGTTACTGGACTACTTTCATTTAATATGCATGACCTGACACATTTCTATAAATAGCGCATACAAATAGTTCACTGATTTCTATTTTAACATCGACAAACATTTAATATTCATTCGATAACAAAACGACAAACAAAAAGTAAGATATTGTAATAAAGGGTCTTTGCAACAGAAGTTAGATCTGGGATTTTATATTCGGCTCTCGTGATTTTACAAGGACGGATCACACTCGGCGCTTGTGTGCCTAGTGAGATCCGATCTGGCAAAATCCATTCGAGCCGAATACAGCATCCCAGATCTAGCTACTATTATAATAACCCCATTATACTGTTAAGTTGTATCGTGACGCCTTCATGATTAAGTCTTTAACGAGATTCTTCTGGGCATATGAAACAAAAACAGAATCAATTTGTTTGTGACTGCTGACGAGAGGCAATGAACTGTGCTATACCTCTAACGCTCTGATCCCATCGGAACTCTCTTGTTAGTAATATCGAATGACCCTATTATCCTAAAGGCCTGAAGAGGCTTTGTACGACCGTACCACCGCCCTCCCTTCTAAATCATGATCACTGGCGATTTGTATTTTATGTGGTTACTTACACAGCCTTGTAAATTGTATTACTTCCAACGCAAATTATAATATGTCATATAATTTTAGCTTGATGGGTGAAAAATAATCAAATGGAGTGAGACCACATCATCATCTAGAAAACAATCTTTCATGCATTGATGCGATGCGTGTAATGCTAATACTACATGTAATATGTTTATCTAATGATTATTATACTTACGTAAACAGGTGTCCAACAATAGCTGGGCCTCAACAACGGTTTCTCCAAACAGGCAATACCTCGGCAACTTACCCTCTATTACACCCGCTATCACTGCCCCTATATAAACAGTGCACTCGGATAAGAAAAACAAAAACAATCATCATACAGCAAGTACGGCATCTGCATAACGTCGAAATGCAATTAATTTTAATAGTTTACCCATTGTAAAGAAGGATATTTTCCGTAATTCTCAGAGCAATAAGACCCGTATTGTAAAAATGCCGGTCAGTTATACTTACGAAATTTCGGTGTGTTTTTCAATATAATTTGTTTTATAAAAAATGTTTAGTCACAAAAACAATGGCTAATTAACAGGACTGTGTGCCTCAGAAAATGCAACGAAACACATATTGTAAGACGTAGAGTCAGTGTGTTGCTCCAGGGCAAAAGCTATTTGGACATTGACTTACCTGTACTGATACCTATTTTGAGCTTAACCTTTTCCCCAAAAGCTTGTTTAACTTGAATTTGTTGCACTCTGTCTAAGAGATCTAATGCAAGATTGGCAATGTCTTCTGTGTGTCGTTTGGTATGTTTCTGATGAAGCCCACATGCTACCATCAAAATATTTCCTGCAGTGCAAGAATTTACAAGAATTACCAGAAAAAGCTAATAAAGTGTTCCCTACGTTATGAAAATTTCGAGAATAATCGAATCCACCCAATGTGTTATCCAGTATAAAATGAATAAAGTTACCGTAAAATTACTTTAAAATCTTCCATTTCAGTATATGTATGAGCTAGGACAAGAACCAACGTAAAGCAACTTTAAAATGTTTCATATAGTATTAGCATTGATTAAAATTAGAAACTTAGGACAAACATATAAAGCTACAAACAATGTTTCATACAGTAAAAGCCTCATCCAGGACTAGAATCACCGGAAGGCTACTTTAAACGTTTCACACAGTAAGAGCATGAGCTAGGCCAAGAATTACCATAACGTTACTTTTAAATGTTTCATTACAGTATAAGAATTAGCTAGAACTAGAAGACTGTAAAGCTACTTTAAGATGTATTATTCAGTATAAACATTATGTACGAATAGAATCACCGTTAATCTACTTTAAAATGCTTCAGACAGTATAAGCATTAGCATTGTATACGAGAATCAAGGATATATGTGTGCGTATATGTGTTTCGGGGAGAGTGGAGTGGGGAGGGGGATGCATGCACGATGCTATTGTTTTCTTGTTTGTTTGGTCTAAAATGAAGAATCTTAAATTTGGAACAAGGAATTTCAAATAAATCTTAACATATGTGAAAACCGAAGAAAGATCTATTTTATAAACCTATGCTGGGGCTTTAACCAGTTTCTATACAAATGTTGTATTTGAGGTGATCCCGTAAAGCCGAATTAATGATTTAGAAAGGCTTGCCATCACAGTATGCCCTTCAAATTTGTTTTTAAATGATAGATATATCTCTCATAGATACACAATGTATGTCTATGTCTGAATGCATTATGATATAGCCCGCCCGCAAAGTTCAATAGGGAGAGCGCAGATCTACGGATCTCGGGGTCGTGAGTTCAAGCCCTGAGCGAGGCGTATGTTCTCCGTGACGATTTGATAAAAGACATTTTGTCTGAAATCATTTGTCCTCCACCCCTGATTCATGTGGGGAAGTTGGCAGTTACTTGCGGAGAACAGGTTTTTAATGGTACAGAATCCAGGAACACTGGTTAGGTTAACTGCCCGCCGTTATATAACTGAAATACTGTTGAAAAAGGCGTTAAACCCAAAACAAACAAACAAACAAAAGCATTATGATATGGTTTTGGCTATCATTATTTTGACATCATTCTGTAATTATTTTACTGAATAAGAACAGAAAACCGAGTGGGATTTAGAAATATAACAGTCACTGTTTTATTAAACAAAAAAAAAAGAAATCTGATTATTTTTCTTGCTACACACAAGACCAGTTAATTACTAAGATCGAAAATGCTTTAACCATCGACATTTTGCAGAGTGTTTCAACAAATTTCATCTGAAATAGATATGTTCTGTGTTATAACAGTACGAATTGTGCATGATAGCATAACATTCGAATATTGTCAAATCAGCAGTCTGACGATATTTTGTGTTTTCATGCCTTCTCTCTGAATACAAGACGAGTCAAATGATGTTCTTTCATATCTTAGTGCCTTCGTCCCGACGACGACAGAAGGCACGAGAAGTGGCAGTTTGTCGTGCGTTTGTGTATCTTCGCCCCAGGCACACGAAGACACGACTATACGTATATTTGTCGTTCTTTTGTGTCTTCGCGCCTTTGCCCAAAACGGAGACACACGAAAAGCTACCATTTAATTTTCTACATTAATAATGATTGATTATTATTTGTTGCTTCAAAGTCCTTCGCATTTATCATTTTCTCGCTTTTATGTGTATGGTCTTGGGTGGGGCGGGAATAGGAAAAGAAGGTGGGTTGGAGCGGGGTAGTCAAAACTAATGAAAAGGTTTTAAATTAGTGAAATAAAATTATCGTTCTCATTTTTCTGTAACCGATATAAGCATGATGTTTTAAATTACGAGAACATTTTTCTAATTTGAGCCGTGCCATGTGAAACCAACATAGTGGCTTTGCGACAAGATGGATCCAGACCAGCCTGCGCAGTCTGGTCAGGATCCAAACTGTTCGCTAACGGTTTCTCTAATTGCAATAGGCAGGAAAGCGAACAGCACGGATCCTGGTCTGGATCCATGCTGGTCGCAAAACCACTATGTGGTTTTCTCGTGGCGCGGCTCATTTAACATTCTTCACCGAAAATAACTTTAACATATAACTAAATATCTAAACTCACATTCTCTAATAAAACAGCGTATTGTTGACAACAAAATGCATTAAATGCCAATCTGACTAAAGTACTTGATCTTCTAAACGAAGATCTGAGAACGACCCATTCACATTCGTCTTCTGTATATTTTGGATTTCCAATATTGCTATTTTTATTTTCGCAAATCTATTTTTGTTTGAACCAACCAGACAACTTGTTCCAATGTCAAAGAGTAAGAAAAATTTGCAGTTAATCCAGGGCTCGAACCCGGGACCTCTCATTTACAAAGCAAGTGCCCTACCGACTGAGCTAACCGGCTATCTGACATCTTTCGACATAAAAATTGTTGATATCAAAATCCACGGCTTTTAAAGCTTGCAGGATATTGTAAGGTAGCTTTTGATTGGCTAGCGGAAGGGTTGTCAGAACGAGGCCATGAATAGCTCGTTGTCAGATCCTATGCGTAGCGTAATAGGAGATGTACTTTAGTCAGATTGCATTAAATGCCTAACTGAATCTGAAATTTTAAATGCTCTGGAAAACTGTCATTTTAACGGTGAACAAGCAAATTCGATGAATTGGTATCCCCCGCCGAAAGGGTCTATGGTGAGGAACGGCAAAAAAATATAATCAGCAAAAAGTTAAGAACGTTACAAAGAAGCAAATTATTTCATTAGTCAAAATCAAATTAACAGAAAATGAATGTTTTTGGGGGGCTGGGGGTGGGGTGGGGTGGGGGTGAGGGTACAAAACTTTACATGTTGATTATAAATAATGATGGAAAATTAAAAATGAAAAAAAAGGAAGGTGGGGAATGATGCATGATCGGGGTGGTGTGCATGACTGGGTGGAGGAGTGAGATGAGAGAATGGTACAACTTTGCATGTTGATAAATATTCATGGAAGGTTTGAAAAAAAAAAAAAAAGGAATAAAAAAAATTGCAGGAGGGGTGGGGGGTGTGGGGGGAGGGGGTGTGACCAAGGCAATGTGGCGACCAGCTATGGGTACACAACTTCACATGTTTATGATAAATGTTCATGGAAAAGAATGAAAGAAGTTTAATGAAATTCTTCCAATTGGTTGGTTTGTTATGTACAAATCTGTGGATTTTTAAACAATTAAAGGGCAATAACTGTATGGAAAATTGACCAATGAAAAAAGAAAATGACGGGCATCATCAAAGTATGTTCGTTCATATTCATTTCAAGTTTCATGAAATTCTACAAACTTGTTACTGAGAAATGGCTGCAGACGTGTATTTTTCATTAAATCAAGGGCAATAATTCTAAGGGAAATTGCTACTTACTGAGAAATGACTGCGGACGGATACTTTTGTGCATATTTCATTAAATCAAGGGCAATAACTCTAAGGGAAATTGACCAATCGAAAAAAAACTAGAATTGAATCATCGCAGTATCTTGATTTATGTCTATTTCAAGTTTGATGAAATTCTACCTGCTAGTTACTGAGAAATGGCTGCGGACGGACATTTTTCATTAAATCAAGGGCAATAACTCTAAAGGAAATTGATCAATCAAAAAAAAAACTTGACGGGCATCATCGCAGTATGTTGGTTCATGTTTATTTCAAGTTTCATGAAATTCTACCAGGTAGTTACTGAGAAATGGCTGCGGACGGACGGACTGACGGAGGGACAACGCCATTTCAATATCCCCCTCCCGATTTCATCGGCAGGGATAACAAAGCATCAGTTTCAAGTCTGTAACTAGGCGATAAGTACTAAAACATTTGATAGAAGTATAACTCAGAGCTTATAGTACCCATTATGGAAAATAATCCATTAGATCTAAATACGAGTTTGCCTTTTCATGCCCAACTTCCTTATACAATATTTGTATTCAGAATCTTATTTTGAAAATATGTCAAAAGCATCTGTTTGGCACCATCTCAGCATTATAATTCATTTTCAGATTTAATACTCCTCGGTATTTAAATCTCTCTCCTTGAAAATGGCCCCGTGAGATTACAGGAAGGATATAATAATAAGTTAAATAAGGTGTATATATTTTCATGTAAATGAAGATTAAATGTATATTTCAACTTATTTTCTATACAACAGTAAATAGATATTTTACAAACAAAACAAAAATCATAATATTGTCAGGCTCATTCAATTTTCAAATTATTCTGCATGTATTTTCTGCATGAAGTCTGCGTTTGTCACGGTGAGTTACATGAAAGTAAGGTATTATGTAATATATATATTCCATCAGTTCTGTGTGTAACAACTTTTGCTCACCTAATATTAATTAAGGAAACGCAATATACCTTAAACATTTAATTAGATATTGATTGTAAAATCGTCAACAGAAGCTTGTACAGTAATTGAAATATTTCTAATTAGATCGTTTTGCTTTATTACTCTGGATACGTCATCTGTGCGTTGTTCCTCGCGTGTAGTTTAGTTGTGAGTAAGTTTGATAATCAAGGATATTAGTCAAGTCAAAAGTTATGATTTTTATCAAAACACATCATTTGGCGGTTTGTTTAACAGAGATGGGTTCAAAAGTATGAAAAATTATAACAAACGTTAGTGTTAATCGTACATCACATTTTACATGAGAAATCCGTGTGGACTTTTAGCATTTTTGCATAAATTCGCAAAATTTAATGTAATTGTGGCTTAAAAAGTAATTTGAGTTGATTATCTTATCATCACAAATGACGTGAAATTTTAGATTCAATTTTCAGAAAGTACTGTTACTGATATGCTTTTACACAACAAAATGCATGCACCAAATGATTTTTGCTACGCATTTAATATGTACAATATATAAATTTCTATTGATGTGATCTTTCATTTATCTTAGGCAGGTACTGATGACTATCTGACAAAATATTTGCTTAAGATAAACTTTGGGGCACATTATGCGTCCTTTGAGAAATCATGAACTGCAAACGATGAAGAAATTGTTTCATGCTCAAGATTAAAACTTTCTTGCATGTTTCATTGTCCAGAAAACTAAGTAAAGTAAAACAAATATTGGCAGAGATCACTTCCTTTAAACCGATCATGCTACCAAATCTCATGTGAATACATTTTGTTTGAGCCGGTAGATTTATATGAAATAAAATTCACAAGAATATCCTTTGTAAGCATTTAATGTAACAAGTCAAACTGATAGTAAACTTGAGTTAATACAGGTAATGATCTGTACATATCTCTCACGCTTAGGCTCTAGCAACTCTAATATAAATATAATTTGAATGGACTCTATGACCCATAAACAACCAGAGAATATTAAAACAAATGACACCCGGGTTATGATTTAAATTTGAATGCATGTATCTTCATATATAAACAAGACCATGTTAACTATTTAAACCTTGTTTTCCTTTTTTATTATATACAAGTATAATCGTGTATAAGTTACCGCAAAAACAGTAGCCTGAAAACCGGATACTTGCATCTGCGTCTTTTACCAGTGACTGATTTATTTTCTTGTACTCATTTTATCTTCAAATAATCATAATGGAACAAAAAAATAAACGAGGTGCTTCCTTTAAAACACTTTTTGTTATAATAGTATTTTAATTTACACATTCATTAATAAATTAAACCACGACAGTCATCTTACAATCAATGGTGTAAGGCGAGTTTTCACTCACCGGCAAAACACGGGGATGTCCTGTCTGGCAAGTACATTAGTCATAAACCGAAAACGAAATGGTGGAGGTATATAATAAAAGGACATAATCTAGAGTTGGGATAATGTATTTTGCTAGAGTGGAATTTACCAGGTCAGATCACACTCGTGTGATTCGACCTAAGAAAATCCACTCGAGCCAGATCAAGACATTGTTGTAATAATCCTTTCACATCTTACAATTTGTATTTAAGTACTGAGATAAAAGATTTTTCACTACTTCTTTGTTATTGAAGCTGTTCATTGAGCAAATTCAACTTATGCATTAGGGTAAAGCCTAATAAGTACTAATCATGCCTTCCGTACAGAACAACTGAAATCTACAAACTGCACTGAGGCACCGGATTTGACGACTGCAAATGACGACTTCTGAAAACTGCGTGTGGCGGACAAATAGAAAACTGATTTTATCAATGAAACACTAACTTTTTTTAATTTTAGGGCTAGGACATTATTGCAAATTTAAAATTTAAGCTTTCACTTACCCTGCATAAATGCACTATCATAACAATA
Organism: Mercenaria mercenaria; assembly: GCF_021730395.1. Taxonomy (NCBI): domain Eukaryota; kingdom Metazoa; phylum Mollusca; class Bivalvia; order Venerida; family Veneridae; genus Mercenaria; species Mercenaria mercenaria. The sequence goes on along the minus strand of NC_069361.1, from coordinate 10,941,958 downwards.
ACTATGCTAGACCCCTTTCTGGTGTCTCTTTCCGGGCTCTCATGCATATTTTAATAAAATGATAAATATTTACCAGCAAAGTTAACATATTCAATTTGATGTTCAATTTTAATATTAAAACAAAGTGGTTTGGTGATATACTTCAAAACCTTAATCAAAGTTTGAGTTAGTTAACTCATCCTTTCCATTTGTTCATGTGACAGACATCTGCTCATATCTAATAAATCAACAACAGCAAGGAATGAGAAAAACCGAGAGAAGCACCTGTCTGGCCTTTATTCTGTTAAATTTACATCTGTCTGCGTGTTTACGGTTTGTTCATTAAACGACATTACGACACATTTTCATACAGTAACTAGATGATTGATTTAATCCATATGCGAAGAATAAGGTAACATTTCCCAATACAGTTCACGTGTAATTTCACATTTAAAGCAGCACAAAGTGATATTCATGTGTGCATTTTAAAGAACTGTTGAGACGAATGCTTACTGCGAATCAACAAAAATGAAACAGAAGTCTCTCATGTTTCAATTTAGCTTGGTGGCCTAGATTCAAAATTATGACTGAAATTACAGAACAGACGTGTCTTCTTCTCTGCAAAAAAAACAAGGGCCATGTTCTAACAGGAAAACAACAATCAAGAAAACAGTCGCTCAAGTAGGGAAAAGTCTTTCGCAAAACCTGACAGTATGTCAGAATTATAAAAAGTAATTAGTGTAAAATGAAAGACATCAAAGACAGTCTTGTTTACCGGTCTAAATGTCCGCGCTGTAGAAATCCACAGTTTCAGTGAAATCATAAAAATACAATAATTAAGAATTGATTTGTTCTTTGACCTTTGACATAAACGTTGAAATTTCTGTTGCATCCCTAACAGTTTGTGGCAAGCTGTTACGTAGGTTACAACCATTATATGCGAAAGAGTTTTTACAGAAACCTTTAACTTTTGAAAAAGCAAAACGTTTACTATCTGAATAAGAATTGTTCATATTGTCCAAAGCAGAATAAACCATTATTAGCTTTTAAACAAATAACACATAACACAAATTGAATATTTTATCTACATTTTCAGGGGTACCGTTTTTTCGATTATTCGCGGAAAATATCTCATTTTATCTGTTATATTTGAAAAAGTCATTTTTCCTGCATTCTACAGAGTCTATATGAACTGAGGTGGGTCTATTCAAAGTCAAAAAGGACCAACCAAATATTAAAATATTTTCAAAAATATATAAGTTCTTAATATCCGGAAAAAAAACTTTAATTTTTGGGGTACCGAATTTTTGATTTCCAAATACGCCCTTTTCTATTTAAGTTTAAGTAATTTTATCCTTCTTTGTTTGCCCGCCCGGTTAGCTCAGTATGTAGAGCGTTGGTCTACGGATCTCGGGGTCGTGAGTTCGGTCCTCGGGCGGGGCGTATGTTCTCCGTGACTATTTGATAAACGACATTGTGTCTGAAATCATTAGTCCTTCACCTCTGATTCATGTGGGGAAGTTGGCAGTTACTTGCGGAGAACAGGTTTGTACTGGTACAGAATCCAGGAACACCGGTTAGGTTAACTGCCCGCCGTTACATGACTGAAATACTGTTGAAAAACGGCGTTAAACCTAAAACAAAAACAAAACCTTCTTTGTTTATATAGGCAAATTTATAGATTTTCCGATAGATCGATGTTACTAAAAGTTCGTAATGATTAATTGATAAACTGAAAATACAGATTTTCAAAACGGAATATAGGTCAAACTTGGTTATTTACCAGTATACAAAAATGAATTCAATCAACTGTTCAATAGACTGAATGCAGCTGTATCAAAAACATGAACGATTGGGATTAATGTAACCATAAGCCGTGGATTCTATGGATTCTATGGAACGCTGGGACTGTCTGGTGTGATCAGCTATAATTTCATTATGTTAACATACAGTATTTACTTATTTACAGCTGTGTTATTTTGTCCATTTGCTATACTGTCTTGTCTACTGACCATAATATCTTGTCAAACAGACATGTCATTATGTTAACATACAGTACTGACTGCGTTATTTTGTCCATTTGCTTACTGTCTTGTCTACTGACCATATTATCTTGTCAAACGGACATGTCATTGTTTACATACAATATTAAATTGTTAAAAGTTGTGTTATTTTGTCCGTTTGATATACTGTCTTGTCTACTGACCATACTATCTTGTCAAACGGACATGCCATTATGTTAAGACACAGTATAAACTTGTTAAAAGCTGTGTTATTTTGTCCGTTTGCAATACTGTCTTGTCTACTGACCAAACTACTAGCTTGTCGAACAGACATGCCATTATGTTAACATACAGTATTAACTTGTTAAAAGCTGTGTTATTTTGTCTTTATGCTATACTGTCTTCTGACCATACTATCTTGTCAAACGGACATGCCATTATGTTAACATACAATATTGAATAATTTATCTACATTTTCAATATCAGCTGACTCTGCAGTTTTTGCAGCATATAAAAGTCGAGTTATGCAATGTGGGTTAAGTCTTCATGCAATCGCTCTGAACACACGGAAGGATGAAAACCAGCTGATTTTTGTGTCTTGTGAGCAAAGACACGAGAACATGAACGGTCTAGGCAAAAAACTAAACTTTATTGTAAACTCACAAAATATACTATTGCCAGACTTTCGTGCCTGCGGGTTAGAAACGTCGTATCATTGTCATTTATTTAATGTGTCTTCGAGTTTTCACTCCGAATGCACGAACAAATGACACTCCGCAGTTTGCCACGCTTTTATATCTTCGTGTCTAACGGCCGGAACACTTAAAAACACGGCAATTAGCTCAGTTGTTCGTACATTCTGTCTTTGCCTTCTCGTACACGTGCACCGAAACACCACACAGTGGGTCATAATACGTGTTATATGACCCAGGAAAGAGTCTATGCCTTTTATATCTTAAATCAATTTGATTGACAGTAATCCAAAACAGTGTTTGATCTTAACGCGACTGTGCTTTAACAGTCCATCTACATGGAAGGTCTTTGGTTATTGTCTTTTAACAAATACTTCTGTTGAAAGGTTAGGTTAAAGTTATTCATTTATTCCTGTTTTCTATTTAGAAAAGGCCTTCATTACACATATTTAACAGGTCAAAATCTTTGCTATCTTACCAGTTGATCCAAGCTTGCTGACGTTACGTTTCTCCAGCTGCTTCTCGAACACATCAAATACATCATTTACCAGCTCTAACAACTCGTTAGGTGTACTCCTACTCATAAACGTATTAAAGTTGCTAATGTCAGCAAACATTACAGTCACTGATTGGAAATATTCTGGTTCAACGATACTTTCCTGCATGCGCTTTGCGATTTTAGCCGGGACAAGTTGAGATAGCAATGATTCGGTCCGTTTCTGTTCTTTTTCTAGATGCATGGTTTTCTCTTGAAGACACTTCTTCACTCTGTCGATACTTTTGGAGATTTTGTAGATAACGAAGGATACGAGACAAGCAACAACCATGGTGATGACAAGTACTGTCACATCAACCGTAACATTCAATCTGTGGTTGAAAATCTCTTCATTTGTTCTCTAAAAGAAAGTCACACTGATAAGAATAGTGTATGCTATAACATCATAAAACAGTAAGAGAGCATCATGCTACGCAATGAAATCATAACGTCATAGGTTGTCTTACTCTTTCGCAGCTACTTCATCTGAACCACATAGAGGGTGAGACGTTTCTAAATGTCAATGTTATAATTATTTGTAAAAGCTTCTGAGCAATGCTTTATCTTGTGACAAGTGTGCAAAATAGTCATATGTCTTACATGTCACTTCGTTCAACCATATATAAATTTCAACAGAACTTTTTTAAACTGCCTCAAATCAGTAAATTAAATAATATAAAACAGATTAAATGAGTTCAAGTTCAGAGAGAGAAAAAAATAGATTAAATGTCGGCTTATTATTTGTTAATAAATGAGTATGATTGAATAAAGTTTGGGGTTTACAAATGTGCCTAATACAGAATTATTGAAGTGCAAGCGCATAAGTTCGATGAAACTGTGTACCGTCTAATATAATTTTGGTTATCTAACAAATGTGTTGAAACTAACACTACTGTTTTCATGATTAAATGTAAATACGCTTTAAATACATGCTCAGTCAAAAGAGAAAGTGTACATGTTTCTTTCTCGTGTAACCAGTCGACCAATGTTTGTCACATTTCAGCACACTAACACCATTTAGTTGCACTCATTTGAGGTCATTTTGACATTTCCATTTTCATATAAATTGACGTAAACTCTTTCCCTGCGGTTTCAATATCAAACGCACACTAGGTAACCGGATATGTTCGGCGCAGGATCGGTACACTGATTTGAAAACTTTGAGGGATAACTATTTTCCTCATTTTGGTCTCTTAAAAACAAACATTTTGCAAAACACCTCAGTTGCCGTACCTAGAAATAAATGAAGTTTCCATAATCAATTTAAAATCTTCAAAAAAAGGGTCATTATAAGGGGAAATGGCTAAGGTAAATGTTAAACTTATGAAGTTTATAGCTACATTTCATTTAAAATATCATACAACAAAGACAATTTCTTTGTGGACTGTATTATCAATCTTCCCCCTTTCTGAATTCCTATATCGATGTTTCAGTGGAGATTTTCAAGTTTGAAATACACCATATACACGAAAATTGGTCGATGATTGGCGAAGGATAAAAAAATTTTGAGCGATGTTCCAGAGCAGGTTATTGTAAACTCCAACAAAGATAGATAGAGCAAGCTGTCAAGCTAATCTTTGATACTTAATAGACGTTAGTGTATTAATTAAACGTCGAGACATATAATATTGAGTGCAGTAATCAATTTGGACACTGGCAAGCAAGTGCGTCCATTGTTTTATCTTATTTTTATATCTTATATCTTTTTTCATGCATAATTATGTCAGTACATAATTCAATACAGGAAGAGTTGTTTTAGCCAATAAATTAGACCATTTATTGTTATATACACAAGGTTTCCCGCTCTGTAGTTTATCGTTTTTATACCTCCGAAGCATTTAAGAATTTATTTTTTCAAATGAATTTTGATTTTTTAAAGAAATGTTACAATTATAAAAGATATACGCAGATGCAAGAAATATTCAGTATTGGTAATGATTTTCTTTTTCAAATGAAGAATGTATTCTTTCATATGCTACTACTGTCCAGAAGCAACTGAAAAATACCCTGAGCTAGTACATCATTTATGCTAGAAACAAAAAGAATATAAAAAACTGAAACTAGATTACTGTACTGGACAACTGGGATATCGAACAGAACTACATCTACTCGAGATTGTGAAGCCAGTATCACATGACATACAGGTTTCTGAGGACGGCAAAATACGTATTTAGCTAACAGAACGGGTAAACTCGCTGTGATATTACAAGACCATGCCCTCAGAGAACAAAGATTAACAAATGCCTACAAAACAGAAGCTTTTGAAAACAGTCCAAAGAAATCAATATAAGTATTTTAGATAATGCGTCAGAGACTGACTTACCGCAAACTAACTGCAAAGGAGAAGATATCATTTGATGAAATATATAAAACAATGCCGAGTGTAACTGACATGCTCAAAAAACATGTTCAGCTTTAATTGAACAAGAAATGATATTCATTAACAGTAAACTACAAAATTGCTTATGACGTCGGAAATTGACTAGTACTGATGCGACGTCACTTGTGTGCAAGCTATTTCATATAGGGAAAGCCAGGGATATCTTTCCCCAATACGTGATTGGACAAGATTGTCCGGGTAGCGGATTATACGGATCCTCACACATTCCTGTGTCACTCAGGGTTTCCCTACTCTCGGGACAGCGTGGAATGAGAAACCGAGCTTATCCACGCTGTCCCGAGAGTTAGGAAAACACCTGTCATCAGGCAGGCATGTAAGGTCCTTTTTGTTGCCCACCAAGTTAAAAACAATGTAAAATGACAAACAGCCGGCATTATGTAGTCTAATGCAGACGGCGGGAGTCGTGTTTATCGGGAAATGTGTCTTTTTGAATGAGTATTATGGCCTGGGTGGAATTATGGGACGAAGAAAATCTAACAGTGCTGTTTTCAAAGGGAAACTGAATACTAAGCGTAATGTGGTAATGTGTATAAGACATTGCGTCTTGTGGCAGTTCCATTTCTTCAATAACACCATATAGTTCTTATGCATGATAACGCCAGGCGCCACGTAACTGCCCATAAAAGGGAATTTTTTGCAGAACTAAACGTTCATGTTTTGCCATGACCCGCGTTTTCCTCAGGTTGTCATTGCACATAGGATATTTGGGATCTTTTGGGGAGGAGAGTCAGAAAATTTACGTTTTTAACAATCTGTAAGACATTGAAAATGCGCTTATGTTTGAATGGAACGGGATTCTAATAGACGCCATCATATGTTATGTCAAGCCAATGCGATCGCCTTTACTGGCATTTATCGGTGGAAGAGATGGTCACACTAGATATCTGCCTGCTTATGAGAAAAGCGCTGTGTTATCCTACAGTTTTCTGACCGCTTTCTTTAACATTTGCGGGGTTTTAAATTGAACATACCTCATAAATCACTGATTAATTCACATTTTCTCTGCAAACACATAAAAACATTGATGCAATCATATGGACCATAAATGAATCTTTAAACTGATACCAAATAATCGTATATGTAAACTATGGATTTTCGTACATGGTTGTTTAAAACACTATGCATACTTTTGTTGTATTTCCTTTGTTTTATTTTTGACTGAGCATATATGTTTATAAATACCATTGTGATGTAGTCAGCTAATGCACGAACTACATCATTTAGCTGGTTAATATATGATGTCATATTCTCAACCCATATCATCCCCTCTTCTGTAGAGTACACTTCCGTTGTATTCTCAATAATCTTCTGCTGCATCACCTGCATGCGACTTTCCAGCTCTATGTCTATATGATCCAGTCTGCTTTTAAACGCTACAGCCGAATAACTCTCAAACATGCCCAGAAACGTCTCACCAAGATCGTGATTCGCCTTGTACCAAAGTAACGCTTTCAAATCCAAGCCACCTTAAATCATCAAAAGTAAACTATACAAAGCAAGGAGATTATATTACACATTGTTCAGTCCGTGTGATTTACATACATGGTAATTTTAACTATTCCATATGTTTCTGAAGCTAATTTATTGCTTCTGAAATAAATGAGTATGAAGTATGAAGTAATATAGTGCAATTGACCTGATTAACCTGAAAACATAATCTACAGATAAAGCTGAGAAATCAAAATTGAAAAAATACATTTGTGTTTAGAACTGTCTATAGTTTTGACGAATCACGGATTTTCTTGAAATACTTAAAGTTAATACAGTAGATAACTATAGTTACCATGTGTAAAGAAATAAGCTCCAAGTGACAGTTGTACGCCTATGCATTCTTTCCCATTGATAAGCATGTGAAAGGCTACAAGTTCTGCCCATATATCGCTATCTCTCTCTTCTTTTACAGCGTTCATCATCCAGTCTATAAACACACCGATGTCGTCTGCAAACTGTCTTGTAACCTCTTTATAAGTCAAGCTTTCTGTCTGGTTCCTCATTTCTGTCAAACTTGTAATAAAACTCTCTTTACTGCGGAACTTGCTTGGAAAATTAACTGTTACCCAACTTGGGAGTCTTAAAAGTGCGTCGTCGGTCAATTTGTATGCTTCTATTAGGAGTCTTTCAATCGCCGGATCATCGTGGACGCTCACGTAAAGTGACATTACATCTCTCTCATTCTGTAGTGTGTGTACTACGTCGCCAACTTTGAGGGAGAAATATACACTTTCTTTTGTATTTTGTCGTTCTGTTAACAGCTGAAAATGTTTAAGAATCATTGATTAAAAACCAATGTTATACACATAAAAGATAGATTTGTCGCATTAATACGGTAGTGTATAAAGATGTATTACTATTATGTAGCATTGCGTGACTGTTAATCATTAGACGTCAGAATTTACGGATTTTCTCTTCCTCTCAAACAAAAGTAAATCCGTCAATATACAAATTGGTACTGATCTGAAAGTAGGCCTAGAACTTGTAAACGGAAAACAAGTGTATACTGTTGAAATTCGTTACCTCAAATTTCAGGGGATTGAGCGTTTTACTTTGAAATAACCAAATTTTGACTTAAAACACGCGTTTTCGGGACGAGATTGAAAATGTGTTCGGAATAGCGTGTCCGAGATATCGAGTTTCAACAGTACTGGATTATAATGAGCCGCGACATGAGAAAACCAACATAGTGGGTTTGCGACCAGCATGGATCCAGACCAGCCTGGATCCATGCTGTTCGCTTTCAAAGCCATTTGCAATTAGAGAAACTGTTAGTAAACAGCATGGATCCTGACCAGACTGCGCGGATGCGCAGGCTGGTCTGGATCCACGCAGGTCGCAAAGCCACTATGTTCGTTTTCTCATGGCGCGACTCAAATAATTTGGCACATCTGTTCATATCTGCATTGTCCCTTTACCTTTGTCTATTTTGAAGTTGTAAAACATATGTTTTAAACAGAATATTTTTCATGGAGACTATTTTAGAATATGTTCTTGGTGTTTGATAAACGGATATACACATGAAACACAACACAGTGTTTAAAATGTGTTGACTCCGAAGGCCGTTTATAATGTGTTGAGACAAAGGATACTGAATTTCAAAATATAGCTTATAATTATAGTTAAATATATATATATATAATATATATATATATATCTGTAGGTGGCGATGCGATGATGAGCAGAGAGCATGGACCGTATCAGTAGATCAATGGTCAAGGTCACATTGAGGTCAAATCCGTCCTCAAATTTCATGTTCAGACATGAATTGACTTCAGACTTGCCACACTGGTAAAATATTGTTTGTTCACTTTCTTAGAGTAACGTGTCCATACTAATCAATTCCGGAACTAAACCTTTACTAGTATATTACAATACAGCTGTATGTTGTGTATACAACTGCTCAAGTTTCCCATTCAAATGGAACTTTTGTATGTATAAATCGTCATCATTTGCTGGTCATGCAAACGTTGCCCGAATACTTTTCGGCGCAGCCGTTCTGAGATTGGTTTTCTCCTTTATTTCCGGCGGTTTGAGAACCAGTCCTATTCTAATAAACCGAAAGAAGAATATCATCGAAGTGCTGCCTGTTGCCGGTTGACCGGTGTTACGTATAGATTTTGTTTTTCGTTTAATAAACAGTTGAATACTTAACAGAAGGTATAGGACAACTCGCGTTTGTAGAAATAAACTAGTTGCAAACATGTTTAAATCAGGAAAAGTAAACTTGTCGGTTTCTATCTAAGGCAAAGGCAAATATGATAAAAAAAGATGCATGCTTACAAGGAAAAGAAAGTGCAGTTCTCTAAAACGTAGCTACGATTGTAGCCTGGAAATCCAGTCTGACAATTTCTAACTTTTTCTACCTGCAAATTGACAATATCAGAAACTCCGTGAATGCCAATTAACACTAATTAGCGCAAATTAAGTGGGATCTTTAATGCATAGATATTAGGTATGATTTCTTCTGACAAAGCACAAATATTATCAACGGCTTCCCAGGCTAGTACGATTGAATACAATTACAATTCTCATTTATTATTAAGCATATCTTATGAGATCTATTGTCCATAGTTCACAAACATATTATATCTTAAGATATTTACTTCAATCAAATGCATTCGATTAATTTAAGTAAGTGTAAAAATTAATTGTTTTATAGAGCTAAATTGCTCATTAAATGTCTCGCAGTAACTATTGGTTATTTAAAAAATCCTTCAAGTTTTTGGTGGTAGTATGTATAGCTGTACAGTTTAAAATATGACAGTTTTGAATTAACTTAGGCATTTTACAATGTAAACACAAATTACCAATCAATTTTAAAATAATTATCTAACTGGTAATTCAACATTATTGGTCCAGTTCCTAAATCCGGACAGTGCTAAATAATTCGGACACCTTCAAAAAAAACGCTTTACGATCGTGATTTTTTACTGAAATGAACAGGATCGACGCAAACGAATGCATTGATGACCAGTTGTCAACAGCAGTGTTTGAATTACGTATTTCCAGAATAAATTACCTTTAAATATTTGCACCGCTAAAAGTAAACATTGTATATCGCAAGGGATGACGTCATACAACGCGCGCCAGTTATTTGATGTGCGACGAGTTACTGATTTAATTAGAAACATATTCTGCCTATTGCAGACCGCTATTCTTCTTAATTGATCAAAACTGATGTAAACATGTTTTAGAATTCTGTACTACCCTCAGTATTTATTTAAGAAGTTTAAGATTTCTGATATATAATAATTAATTCAATAGAGAAGAAAATGCCAGCATTTTGCAGACAGGGGAAGCAATTCATTAGATAAAATCAGCGCGGCGTCATTATAGTGATCAGTATAACGGCAGCAACAGAATCTGCATGTAGGTAAGAATAGTTGTAAACATTAAGTTTCGCTCAGATAGATGTTATTGCATATTATCTTATTGTTATATTTGGCAGTTATATATTAAAGTAGAAACTAGTCCACATGATCACGTGATTAACAGGTAATAAAACTTCAATCGAACGGAGATGTTTGTATATACTTACTGGACTGAATTTGATTGTTTTGCTTCAAACAAAGCCGTGTTTATTGTTATTTTTGGGTGAACTGATTCGATGCATTTCATACCCAAATAGTGTCCGAATATTTAAGCACTCTGAAGGTCGATTTTGACAGCTTTTAATTACTGGCCCACTTCCGGTGACCTTTTTATGATGAAATCAGCAATATACCATTTTTTTGTTTAGCATAGAAATCTTTAAAGAACCTAAAATTATACATTTGAAATGTTACGCACGTGTGGTTTCAGAATGCAAAGTTATTGTCAAAAAGAACACCAGAAGTGTCCGGATTTAGGCACTTGACCAGTATGCTTTTGTGTGTGTTTTCACTTTCATTTTTAATTAATGTGCACTTTTCGAATTTTACAACGACCATTTTTATCGGTTGCTGAACAGGAGTTAGTAGATTACCATTATATTAATATGCATGCATCATTACAGTCCTGTTTTTAACCACGAAATTATAAATCTTACACTGTAATAACTGGATTTCTGTTGAAGTATCATTAAAAACTAAAGAAAAAAATTAATAACATATTTTGTCATGTAATTTTAGACAATACACTTTCACACGATTATATGAACTTACCAGGCATCAATATTTGATATATTTTAAAAGCACTGTTATATATAGAACTTGTTTATTTGTGGACTGGATATCTTAAGCACCAACGGAGATTGGCGGATAAAATTGAAACAGCTAAGCGGTATAAAGGAACAGTTATTTAATTTGTTTCCTGAAAGGATAATTCTGATGATGCAATCGATGAAGACCTATATGATAATGACATAGATAGATAGCATTGATCACCTGGCCGAAGACTATAAGGAGTGTTCTGTACAGTTTAAGATATATAACATAAACTTCAAGGAAAACGTTTCTTGGTAGAAATTCAATCACGAATGGAAATTATGTCAGTGGTGATAGTGATTGAAACAGCTAAGCGGTATAAAGGAACAGTTATTAATTGTTTCCTAAAGGATAATTCTGATGATGCAATCGATGAAGACCTATATGATAATGACAAGATAGATAGCATGATCACTGGCGAGACTAAAGGAGTGTTCTGTACAGTTTAGATATGTAACATAACTTCAGAAAACGTTTCTGTAGAAATTCAATCACGAATGGAAATTATATCAGTGGTGATAGTGATCCAACTGAGCTATGTAAAGAAACAGCTATTTCACAATTTCCGGGAAAGATGTTGTGCTGGTTTTATGACAATGAATCTTGCGCTATTGATCACGCAGTGGAAGACCGTGAGTTTTCTGTAGGCTTTTCATATTTATGTCATAAACAAAGTTGTTCTTGTATATTCTTCTTTATAGCAATCATGTGCTCCAATAACCGTCATTTTACGGTCAGGCTGTCACATATACCCGTTTATCCGTTTGTCAGACCTTCATTTAATAATTTTGGGTTAACTTTTTTTACACTTTTAAAGGGATTCAAATGAAATATTCAAAATTAAATGAATGAAGCACTGTGGTAGTGCTTGAAATGTTTAAACTTTTGCAAGATAAGACCCTTTTTAGTGTTCACAATTTATCTCACAACTTTGCATGGATCTTTTTACAAGGATGTACAAGTTGCAAGTTAGAACAATAAGGTCAAAATAATTAACTTTTACGCTCGGTAATCGTCTTTTGAAATTAGTTGTATTTTATACAATAGTCTTGTACAACATCCTTTTTCCAAACGAAGTAGTTCCCATTTAGCTACAAAAATTTGGAAATATCTTCAAATTGATTTGGCATTGTCTTACTGCTTTTATTTTGTAAACTCCCAGCTACCTTGTTTGTACCACGAATTTTATTTACTGTAGAGGTTTTTAATTGTTATGAAAAATATAATTCTGCAATAATATCTAGTAATCAGCATCATTTTATCCAAATACTTTTTGGACATTACATGTATCATATTTGCTATTTTTTTAAATTATGTATATTTCCATATACAACGTTAATCTTGTTTAAAAAAAACTCATATTTTTGCTTTACTTGCACCTTAAATGGAACTGGGTTACACAACTCCAGGACTATTCAAAAATATTTTTATCCATATTGACGCAACAAGCATTTAAAACTTGATATTTCAAGTTCGTACAACCTATAATCTTTATCAAACAGAGTCGCTGTCACCAAAAGTAGTGGTTTTCATTGTTGATAGTACCATTGCTTTACACAAGAAAAGTAGATTGCTAATAAGTATAGTATCCAGTAAGTGACATAATGGTATCACGTACACAAATCTATATAAACTATATATGAATATATAAAAACAGCAATTATAACACTGCTGTAGATGACAGATTTCTTTAAAGTCAGATACAAAATACTCCTGTTTCTTTTTACTCGGTCAGCCTTCACGTATTCGCTACTGCCTATGGTTATTGTATATATAACATTCTTTACTCCATCATAAATTAATTTGTATTAAAATTTATTTGTAGTCACCATAAGCAAGTCATATCTGGGACTCTACCGGTTAGTAATTAGCATTTATGTATGAAGGATAAAGCAAAATATAGAAAACACGCCAATTTCAGAGGCTTCCCTCGTCCTTACGTATGCCAGATTTATATCGACCATACACGGGACTATTCTTCGTACCTCTTGTTGAAGTTAGGCAGTGTTTCCACTGGACGACTGCATCCGGTTTATAAATGTTTAAAAGTCAATAATTGGTATTGACGGTACTATTTTTCACACAAACAGAAATATGTTACTTAGTTTAAAATTTTGTGAAATCGTCTATTAGAATATTTGGTCGTTCGAATTCAGCTGCGACACTTGAATATAAGATGATTGTTTGCTTGATAGTGATGACTGTCGCGACAAAATTTTCAACTTCTGTTAAACTAATATCGGATTTGAGGACGCCAAAACAAGAGCCATATATTTCTGGCAAAACACGCCCGTTGTTGAACACTTTTGTTATGTCCCGGATATATAGTAGTCGCAACTTGACCGCGATGGTTGACCTTCGGCTGATTATTCATATCGATTATTTCATTGTAGAAATATGGGGTGCTTAGGGTAGCCGTCAGTTTTAAATTTATGAATGTAAACAGCTGAAGCGTTTTACTTACACTCCTTTTCAATAATAGGTTGTATTTAATTATGTATTATAATGCAAAGGTCAACCATCGGGGTCAAGTTGTGTCCACTACGTATACTTATAGTGAAGCAGCGGGTGTATAGTTTAAACATATTTAATCCCAATAGAACATTACAGATTTGTACACATACAACAAGTTAACATTAAGGAAAGGATAAGAATGAATGACAATGTCTTATATACAATTCTTCTCGGTGTAAAAGTCAGTGACAACACTATCCTAAAATCATTCAAAATGGGTAAAAACAGCCTATACAAGCAGCTTATCAAAGCAGGTCAATAGAGCGACGATGAAAAGCAGTGAAAATGTTTGGTTTGGAATGTCAAGGCGTAGTAAAACTTTCTGTTTGTTGATATTTGTAATTAAGACATCCTGCTTGCTTTTATCAGAGACTTAAAGCACTACAAAGTTCCGAATAACGATATCAAATGTTCATGTTTGAAACCAAAAACAAATACAAAAGCAAAACGTTTCAATGGTGGGGTGATTAATTATTATAACCAATAGAATTTTTACGAAATACACATAATTACCTTTGAATAGATGATGTGAAACTGAAAAAGTTCATTAAGATTCCTAATTTGGTTTTAGGGACGATCTCAGTATAACAGACTGCATATGTTTATTACATACTATTATTCAGAATGTATTGCATACTATTATTCAAAATGACACAAAAAGAGAATTACATAACATCTACTACATTCCCTTTTCTGTGACAACAAAGGGATAGGACCTGTAGGACAACAGTAATTTGTGACACGCAACGAGACCAGCTGCAGAGTCTTCTATATGTCACATTCTGTTTTTGATCGGATTATATGAAAAATCTTTGTTTAAACAAATTAGTCACAGGGTGGCACGAGGACTGCACCGATACCTATTAGCTAAATCAGCGGTATTTTATTTTGTTCATAAAAGAAGTTAGTACTGTCAAATTTCAAGAGCAGACCATTTAAAGTGAAATAAAACCAGGCTATCATGTGGGACATAAACATATCCACTGCCTTTATGAGTACAAAACATTAAGACCAAATGACTAACACAGTATGACCGATCAGATTTTTGTTCATTTCCTTAATGGAATGACAACCTTACGGGCGTTACATTTCTGTTTCGACTTCGCCAAACAACGTTACTAATCTGATGTGGAACGATTGCGAATGCGCTCTGTTATATTTTTGTGGAACAATATATCACGTGCGTTTCCGCTCATACGTTGATGTCAAGTTTGTTGAATGATTCATTAATATGTTTGTATTAATGTTACATACAGAAAATGTTTTCCATTTAAAGTTAAAAAAACATGCCTAGAGTATTTATTTTGGTTGTTGCTGTTGTTGTTGTTTTATTAATACCCATTAAACGTATAATGCCTTATAATTGTTTACTGAAAATATTTTTTATCACATTTTGCTTTTCCACGAAGTTATACCCGTGTTCGACTTAGCTCTGTTTGGTTAAGTCATTGCATTAAAATAGGTATCTCAATAACCACCTGTTCGAATGAACTTAAATTTCACATACTTCTGCATCGGCAATAATACAATTTGCAATGTTTATATTCCATAACTCAGGTTTGTTTGTTCACAAAGTTATGCTTCTTGTTCAGTTAAGTTGTTACATGTAAGCTAGTATTACAGAAACCAACAGTGTGATAGAACTCTTCTGATATGAAATACACATATTTCAAAACTCCAGTTTTTTTTTTTACAAAGTTATACCTATTATTTCGACACTGCAATTTTTGTTTAAATCTTGTGTCACAGCTTTTGAAATTCCATACGATGCTGTTTTCAACAGATCTTGATATTTAGAAGGACTTCGCTTTCATAATTTTCCAGGAGAATTTCTGTAAAGGTCTGGTACATATGACCCATATGGTTTTGCCGTATAGAATATAGTTTGTTTCGTTTTTCAGATATCGACTGACCAATAAAATTTCCATCTAAAAGTTTACTTTGATCTTGTAAAAAGCCAGCACTGTTATTTGTAGTAAAATGCTCGTGCACTTTAATGACCTGTAACAAGGAAGTTTCCTTCTAATATTTACAGAATAAACTGTCAAGAGGGCAAGACGTAAGTATCAAAGTTGGATGGCTTACAACTGAAAAGTTACTGCAAACAAGTAGCATGGTCAGTACATATTTTAGACTTTAGTTATCATCATATTTCATAGTTATCTTTTCTGTCAATATCAATAAATTTACCTTCCGATACATCATATTATTCTTAAATATAGTTTAATCCCCATGACAGTCGGGAAACTGAGATTCAAGTGCAGGCATGTACCTTGCAAATAGTTTGATCTTGATGCATGAGCATTCAATTTATATACTCGTCTGTCAGTTACGGAAATCAGCATGATTTGTTTTACCTTGTAAAGATCATCTACCTATTAAATTGCTTCATAATGTGACAGTGGCTGCGATAACGCTATTTGTTTCTTTGAAAAAATGAGGTGTAATTATATTCATTTCATGATTTTAATATCATTCTGTAATTATACGTTTTCATTTTAATTGCCATGTACAAGTAAAACATATTTCAGTGCAAAGTGTATCTGTATTTCCGCCAGCTGTGTCAATGGATTCCTGGAGTCGGAGTCCTCAGTTACTATGGCAAACACAAATATATCAAACCAATCAATATATACAATTATTACCTGTTTTGTTTGAAAATTGTTTGCGCATTGTAAGAAATATTTTAAAGCATATTTGACAAACATCTATTACAATAAGCAAAATATTTCTATATCATTTCATCTATATCTCATATAATGTCATGTAATGTCAGAGGTGAAATTTAAAGAATAAAATAATAAAATATATAGAGACGCTGTCGGATATCGAACCTACACCGACAGAATATAAATTTTACAATACTTGCACTTGTCTGCACTATCACGAGTGTTAATGTGATATATTTTGGTGTTGTCCGTATACTGAGTATTGACCTGGCAGTTATGAATATTCCGCATGCTTTCCGTAAATTAATTTCAGTGTCCTGAATTAATTAACATCGTCATGTCGCATGTGCAGATATAGCTGTGTAGACAAAACATTCAGCTATCAATCTCGATTGAGCCCTGTCTGGCCATATTATTTTTTATTTCATCTGTAATCTTAACAGACAGGAAAATTGTCACATTCAATATGATTTATCGTTCATGAATGCGCGTTAAGCATTCGTTTAACTGTATATTAAACACAAATGTTATATTAAAGAGTTCACAAAACATTAATATGCAACAGAAACAATGCCATCTGATCTTGTTTCAAAATGTTTGAGGTTTTCTCGAGCAGTTTGCGTGCTGAGCTGCTCAGTATGGCGCCAGGTTTTTGTAATTATCGACAAGCAATGCGTTTGTCGATAATAAACATTCAGTAAACAAGAAAAAGCAGGATAACGATCGATAATAAACAAGAAAAAACAGGTCAGGAAATCGGGGTTCTTCATATGAACTCGGTATCGCAAATTATCACAAAGTGAACATTATTACAGCGCTCTGTAAAACAGAAGCGCGGCGAATATGATTTTATAGCATCCCCTGTCCAAGAATTCAGCTAAATATCTATTGTAAACATGTAATTTTGCTGAATACCCAATAGTGATCAATTTACAGGCAGGTACTTACTAGCGGACAAGATAATTTCAAAGCTACGGCGGACCCAGATCACCTTCTAAAACTACTTGAACAAGAATAGTCTAGATATGAAATCCCATCTAAAGTGGAGAATCGTCAATATATAAAACCGTTTACTTTTCTTCTTTGATTCGACTTCTAAAGGACGAAAACATTCCGCTTTTAGCCGAAAAGAAGTATGAGAAAATGGCAACAAAATTAATTTTCAAAACAAAGTCCATTTTCAGTATTAAATGAATTTGCTAAACCATAAACATACGTTATTAACTTATTCTTCTATATGCTCTTTTAGGACTTGACAATGTTTATACTTATTATTCATCTAAGACATAAATTTCTATGCATGTGGATACAAGGATATTGCTTGAATCGTCTTAGTTCACTTCACGTAATAAAGGCAAAAAATTATGTTTCGATTTTGATACTCTGTTGTTCCAGGCAGTCATTATTTGCATTATAACAGCCAGGAAAGTTCAACAGCAATTTCCCAATTCAGAATGTAAGCTCATCAGAAGAAAAAATAAACTAAAGTATAAAGTTTTGTAACACTATTTTTTTTTTTTTTTTTAAATCTATCCTTTATTTGCCCAAAATCAAATATAATTTACACAGTATTCTAACGGTATTCTAATCCATAGAATATTCCTGTATAAGGTATTGACCCTTGAAAAAAAATGTTTTCCAATTTTTCCCATGGATGTGTCATGTAACACCCTCTATGGCTCCCTTCGGATATAGCTCCCCTTAAAGCTATATTCAGAGCACGTTTTCGTATATAGCTCCTTCAAATAGAGGAGCTGTATGAGAACGCAAGTATGTGTGAATCCAAATATGACACCCTATACATTAAGATGCTATAACATTAATATCAGTCAGTCAAACCAGAGTTATGGCCCTTGACTTATATGCATAAAAATGCATAAAAGTTGCTTCACTCATATCCCAAAAAGTATATGACATAGGGTTACGAAACATCTATTATTCAGCATGTGAAGTTGTGTATCTGTGGTTTTGCTTTAGATATTTATCAATCAGACCAGAGTTATGGCTTTTGATCGTCAAAAATATGTATAAATGGGATACAAGTTTGTGACACGTGTATCTCATAAAGTATTTGACTTAGAGTCATAAAACATTTGGGGATTGTTATATAGCTTGTGAAGTTGCACACCTGGTGTTCTGTTAGGGATTTCATTTAGTCAGATTGGAGTTATGACCCTTGACTTTGTGAAAAATACACATAAAGTACTTGTGTTGCATATATCTTAAAGAAAATTTCACTTACAGTCATGAAACCATTTAGTAACATTATTCAGCATGTGAATTTGTGCATCTGGGTTATTTTTTACTTCGCAAGACCAGAGTTCTGGTCCTTGACTTAGTCAAAAACTAAAAGTTTGTGCCGCATGTATGTCAAAATGCTTATGACCTAGAGTGATAAAAAATTAGCTCTAACTTGGCAATCGACACTTAATCTTTCATAGTAATAAATGCATGCCGAGATAGAAGTTTTGCACCAGCTGTTCTCTTTGGGAATTTACCCAGCTAGGGCAGAGTTATGCTCCTTCACTAAGTGAAAAATACACATAAACTTCTTAACAGTTTGTCTTGCAAACACCTTAAAAGTGTTTTACCTTGAGTCATAAAACCATGTGCAGTGACAGGAGGTGAACACGTTTGTCCTATGGACACACATCTAGTTTAATATCACTTTCGATTTCTGTTGTTGCTGATTCTCATAAATGTTTGTAGACATAAAAGCATGGCAAAATCGTATAGAAAAGATCTTTTTATTAGTAAACACAGTAAAATGCCTAAATAAGTAGTAAAACGGCACTCAATAAAATGTGGTATTGTCACACCTATAGCTCCTTTAGGATATTACTCCTCTGGGAGCTGTATTCGAAGCACGTTTTCGTACATAGCTCCTGCGGAGCTATAGTCTCCGTATATGGCTCCCTTGCTAAAATTGGAGCTATACACGGAACACATGTAGCTCTGTTCCGTATATAGCTCACCGGTATCATTATGCAACATAAACCACGTTTTAGATGCTGAGGGCGACTTGACATATCTGCATTCTATGTTCAATTATGTTTGTGAAGTTGGCTCTAGGACTTGCATTATTGAGTGAAAAACAAATGCTGAACTAGAATGCCACTTGGCCATCGGTATTCGAAATATATACAAATTTATATAGCAAAACAAAAAAATACAGAGCTCTAATGCCTAAGTTGGCAATCGACACTTAATCTTTCATCTAATCATTTAAATGTCTAACCTGTAGTCATGCTCATTGTGTCACGACATTGTAAGACATACTTTTCACTTTTACAGAGAGTGACAATTTCGACAATTTAAGATATCATTGAAATATCGTGTCATCGTAAATGCAATGTCGCGTGTTCTTTCAAAGAAAGTAACCGCATTATTCCTGTGCAAACAAACAGTCTGGTTGTTTCTCCATGCAAAACTAGAATTCAGCCGATATGATACGGATGCCCCCACTTTGCCACTTTTTCAAAGAACAAAAACATTGATATTCATTCTCCTTGAGACTACATGCAATTTGTGTTAAATAAAAAGAGGATATTTGTTTGTTTTGAGTGAATATGGAATATATCTCACTGAGAAGTGAGACAATTTCAAATGTTTTCATGAGCGCGTAGCGCCAGTGAAAATGTGAAAATTTTCTTACCTTGAGGTGAGATATTTTATATTTACGAAAAACAAACAAATTTTCTTTTTATTTTATGCTTAATTACGTTGAGATATGCATTTGTAACAGACGCGCGTAAACGAACATGATGTCAGACGTGTTGTGACGTTAGAAAGACGCACACGACATAAAGTTGCAGTTTATTTTATTTCTTGCAACATTACGTTATGAAATTCTCATTAAGTAAAATAATTTTAATCGAGAAATATACTATAAAGAACAAAGTGCGACTACAATTTTCATCCTGTTTAACGCAAATAATTTAAAATTTATACACAATGTACAAGTATAGAAGATGTGTCACAGTATGATCAAGTAGATTCTATGTATTTGGGCTAAATATATGGCCACGACTGCCAGTCCAGACCCAGATGCCTAACTTCACTTGCCATTTATCATTTCTGTAAAGTTTGGTAGGTACCCATTTTCGAGACGTGCGTACCTCTCTTGCTCATTCGTACGCACGCACGGAGAAAATCTATATGTCTCCCCCGCATCCCGAGGTGGGGGGCGGGTGGTGGGGGTGTAATATCATATGTCCAAAAAGCAAGTCACAAGAACAAATGATGAATGGTCAATTTAGAAGCCAAATTCTCTCAAAACACTTTCGCCAAACTAAAAAAAAATTAATCGTGAAACTTTCAACAACAGAATGTTCACATACAGCTTCTAAAAACAATTAGATATCAACGTAACGCTTACTTGTGAGCTTGTATTCAAATGAAAACTATTCTGGAAGACCAGTATTATTCCAGGAATGACCGACAATGCGATGATCCTCCACATATTTCCATTTTCCATAATGGTTTTTGAACGTTTACTCTCCGCTTTAACAACTTTTTGAAATCCAACCATAGATATTCAAAACCAGCATTTCTGAAACAAAAGGTCAATTACATAACACAGCAACAGTCATGTTTTATTTTTAACTGTCAGAAAAAAATTCAGTTGTTGCAAATTGCACTAAAAGTGGACGATGTTGAACATTACTTCTAAAATTATTTCACTTCATTAATAATAACTATCACTCGAATGAAATTACAAAGACACTAGATAACATCGCAATACCTACCGCAAAGTAAAGTCAGTGCGTTATGTATCACAAAATATCTGTAGAAATCCAATATCGCGCCTAATGAATCAAAGCTTTATTGAAATATCGAGAATTGTATCAGAGTGCTAATGTTATGTAATTGTCAAGAATAATGCAGCATTTACAACATATTCCGTAAGACTTTTCATTAAATGGGATGAAGTTTACAAAATAAAAAATAATAGTCGCTTCACTGAAAGCTTTGTTGTTTGTTTTAGGTTTAATGCCGTTTTTAAACAGTATTTCAGTAATGAAACAGTGGGCAGTTAACAAAACCAGTGTTCCTGGATTTTGTGCCAGTACAAAACTGTTCTCCACAAGTCACTGCCAATTTCCCCCACATGAATCGTAGGTGGAGCACGAATGATTTCAGACACAATACATTTTATCAAATCGTCACGGAATACATACGCCTCAAACAGGATTCAATTCACAACCCCGCGATCCGTAGATCTGCGCTCTCCCTATTGAGCTATGCGTGCGGACTCCCTGGAAGCATGGGCACAACAAACACAATAAATCCCACAGGACAAACCAGGCTAACGACATATTGACACTGTTGTGGAAATATGCAACACAATAAATGCTTCAAAACCTATAAACAAGACATGTTTTTCATGTCTCATGAAACTTATATGAAAGAGGAAGTGGTAACAACCAATAAAAAAGGAAATGCATAACATATACTGAACAAAACAGCAGATCCGTCATTTAATATTAATTTTTGGCAATATCTTAAAAAAGACATATTATTATTATTATCATCATCATCATCATTATTTTCATTATTTTTTTTATTTTACCAGATTTATATAGCGCCCTTTTCATAAACATGTTCAAAGGCTTCACATATAGCAAATGCAGCCACACATGGCGCGGAATTCATCCTCTACTAATACATACACAGAATGATCTGACCAGAGTGACAGAGTGAGGTAAAGCCCCAAAAACAGATAAAGAGATATCCTTTTTAGATACAGGCCTGTCCGGCTAACTTAGCCTAGCTCTTTGCGAATAGACAGCCTGGTTCTTTAACGTGTCCGGTATATAGCACCGATACACGGGAAGTTGTCTTTCCTGGCAAGAACCAGTACAGGCCTCTTAGTTAGAAAAACGACAAACGACGTCGAGGTAATAATGTCTGGCGCATGGAAAATTCAGAATTAAACAGGATGTACAGACAGAAAAGATTTGGAGATGCATCTATGAACATATGATTCATTTGAAAATATTTAAAAGAAGCAGCAAATTCAAAATATCAGTAAGTATCCTTTCTTTGATAAAAGGTCATAATGGTTTGACGCCCTGTGCCTCTGTGGGCAGTTACCCTAACCAGTGTTCTTGGATTCTGTACCAGTACAAACCTGTTCTCCGCAAGAAACTGCCAAATTCTCAACATGAATCACCGATGGAGAACAAATGATTTGAGACACAATGTCTTTTATCAAATCGTCACGGAGAACATACGCCTCGCCCAGGGCTCGAACTCCCTATTGAGCTAAGCGGGCGGGTTGAAGGTTCCATGTGCACCGCCGTATGAATACATCTGCGGATGTCTCTAAATTATATTCTCGTACTTACAACATGTGTAAATCTTGAGTTCAGCTCAACTCGGGGTTATAGGGCGTTGACGGTAGTTTGCATTTCCACTACCGTCCATGAACAGGCTCAATCAAACCGAGCGTTTATGTCGTGTTGGGCGGTCTGTGGTGTTCCACATTTTTATTTTATTTTAACAACCTCGCACTTGTGAGAGGATCCGTTGTCGTGTATAAGATGGACTCCTGACCATCCTTTGCTTGGACGTTTCTTATTGTACAACTTTTTCACTTTCTTCAGTACATAGTTCTTGTAGAATCATCCAGTGACTGTATGACCAGATGGACAAGACACTTGAACGACTAGCCCACTAAAAGCGTACTACATCTTTTTCGAACTTATGGTTCTATTAGCAATACAGGGGCGTTTTTAATCTTTTCTTTTCCATTGCTTATTATCAGCCCTTGTCTGTGGTTCGAACATGTGCACCCAGGTTTCGTCACATGTTAACAAGTTAGAACCCGACTACCACAGCTTTTGTATGTTTTCAAAAGTTCCCGGGCACATTTATGGCGTTGTTTCTTTTGCTCCTCAATGAGCAAATGAGGTACTCATCTAGCTCAAACCTTTCTCAGGTCCAAACCCTTTTTCAGAATTGTTTGCACACTGCCTTCTGATATGCAAGTACAATTGGCTGTATCTTTCACCGACAATCGCACATCCTGTTCGACCACTGCTTTTACAGCAGCGATGTTTGCCTTGGTAACAGAGATTTTAGGCCTACCAGAACGGGTATAATCTTCGGCAGATAATTTCCCAGCTTTAAAAGTTCTAACCCACCTAAAAGATGTGCGCATTAAATGGCCTGATGTCCATATATACCACACAATTCATCAAATATCTGCTTTGAATGTATATCAAGCCTAATGCGGCAAATAATACAGCTACGAATTTCAGTCTTTTCGTCCATTTTACAATGTGACAAGTAAATTGGTCCGTGTATATTACTGCATGTATTTGGCCTAGAGTTACGACTCCAAGCCTCCGTATTGTTTTCGGTTATTTTCCCTTCCCAAATATAGTCGTGCCGGGAAGTAGAGTATAGCGGCAGGATGTAAGGAGTCCACTTATTGGTCACACCTACATGCTTCGGTCCAACGGGCGCTTGCGTTTTATGACAGTCTATTATTAATTCGAGGGTGTTTCACGAACAATAATATGATAACAAAATGTAAATCAATTACATATATTAAGATTTTATTGAAAATGAAGCTCGTTTCATTTCCGACTTTGCATATTTCAGTTATTTTTTTTATTAATATTGTAAAGATTTTTTATGGATATACCTGTCATAGTAAGTACATCCCTGAAATAATGTAATCTCCCAAATGGGTATCTCAGAGGAAACTTTTCGCCAATTTCTTCGCTCACAATGTGGCCGAATACATTAGTGTTTAAAGTAATATTTTAGCGAAAGATTGCTACTACACCTTAACTAGCCAAGCCATTCATTTTTTAAAAGGAAACTTTATTCAATTTGAAATAACTCGGTCATTTGAAAAGCAATTTACACGAAATAAACGGATATCGTTAGCTATTGAACACACCATTTATGTGCAATGAAGCGTTTGAAAAAAAATACCTGGAATAAAACTACGGAAGCCCATTAGTGTAAGAACTTTTTGCAGGATCCTCGTATGCTTTAATGAATGGAACTGAGGTGGGAAGGTTGGTGGGAGAGTGAAACGCGTTTTGGGATTACACTACATTCGACTTGTTAGTCGAGACAGTGAAGATAAAGCTATTTTCTTCTTAGCTGAGACCCAGTGCACGAAAATAATATTAAATATAACATATAAAGAGGGACAACCAGAGGTATCAGAACACAAATGTACTTTGGAAGTCAGATCACTTAAGCTTAAGCATGCATGACTAGGCAAGTCAGCTCTCTCCTTTCGTAAAATGAAAAGCATGGTGAACTACTGTAAGTATTATCAAATAGGAAAGCTTAGTGATTTGAATAGTCAGAAGCCTAGGACTTGCAGTGTTATTTAAGATATTTGCAATACATCATATCTAGGGATGGCAACGAATAACATTTTTTGGTATTCGAATTTTCGGTCAACCTTCCGAATGCATATTCGAATATTCGGTCACCAACACTGATAAACAAATCAACTCAAAATTTGATGAGATTTTCATACCTAAACCGGCGATTTGAGTAAGTTTTACTTTTGTTTACATTGGAAATAATTCAGACATTGACGAATTAAGACTGACTTATCGTTCTCATCACTTGTTCAACATACTCGTAATCTGCCTTCATGTAGATTATAAAATCTTAAAGAAAGAAACAAAATCTTCCTTTATTTACCAATCCCGCTTTCATTTCAATACACGCGAAAATGGTTTCCGTTATTGTCTGACATATCATTTCCAAGACTGTACGTCGTCATGGTGATGACAGTGCACCCTGTATAGTTAATTGTAAAAATTGGAATACAAACCGTCTTTTTTCAGTACGTGCGATCCATTGATAATTAAACCATTGATCAGCACTTGATCTATTAACACAGAGATGTATTTTCTAGTAAAGAAAAATGTCAAGAAGTGTAGAAAACAAGCCAAATCTAATGTATATATACAAACAAAAACAGTGTACCTAAGCCAAATGTTCATTTATATTGCCATCACCAGGTCTCCCACAGTTGGTTGAAAGTAGTATTCAAGCTATTACGTTTATCTACTGTCAAAATGCTACCTACATACCTTCTGCCATTAGGAAGTATTTAAGAAGTCGACTGCGTGGAATTTGTGTAAAGAGAACCTTACTTACGTGTGAGCTATATCCCTTTCAGAAATAAAACTCATAAAATTTAAAGATAGCATATGAAAAAGGACAAAATATTATATAAAGAGACATTTGTTTCCTCTATCGTGGCATATTTTTAAATTTTCGTCCCTTCCTAAGCTTTTTCTCTTTCTTCATTATGCAAGTAAAAGCACTACATGAACTACTTTGTTTATTGTGTTGATAGTTGTGGGCGCCGCTTTACGAATTAAGACCTTTAAAGAAATATTTATTTTGTATTATATTTAAAAATAAAATAAACATATACATTATGGAAAGATCCTTTAAATCTCTAAAAGGTCAAAGTATGATTGATCTACAGAGCGATATACCTTACTAATTGGAACATAAGCATGTAATTTTTATTGTATTTGATACAGCATTCCCTGCTCGTTAGAACCATGCCACAGACTGTCAATCTTTTAAGTCCATATACAAGTATATGTTAAAACGGGGTTTATCATTCCTTTAACCATACAAGAGAGGTTATAAAATTGAAACAAGTCATTTTTTGAAATATTTGACGCGTCCCCAGCAGAAAGAGACTACTGTAAAATGCAGCAAAAACTTTTGGATGCAAAGACATATTTATTGAAACCTAATTTATACAAAACGAGGGCAAATAAAACTATAGAGTACCGTTTTGAAACGGCCAGTGGCATAACGCTATTGAAAAGTACACAAAGGTTAATGGTGCATAAAATCTCACTCATAGTCCTGAACATGAGATAAATGTAATCTTCCGTCTGAACGGGTGTTGTATACCTATACAGGTTACAGATATGACCCCAAGGAACTGATTCGTTTTGTTCACTTTCAAGTACTAGACCAGGTTAATGTCTCGAAAATTTACTTTAAATTATGTTACACTGGCATTAACCAAATAATGTTCGTGCGTTGTGATCGCCTCAGTGTGTAATCAACAAATATTGCAGACAGTCACAGCATATGTGCGCACGGAAGGACAATTTTCTGAAGTTATAAACATTGAGATTGCTTTTTTCTCCCGTTACGTTTTCTAATTAATAGTCTAGCAAAAAAGTAATACAAGTAGGCTTTCTGAGCCAGTTATCATATCACTCTTGTCATTTTTTTGTTCCAGTGCATTCATTACTTTTGATAAAATGTAATGTGGTTAAACAAAAGTTTAGAATGTCAGCAATATATTACGCATACATTGACTTTCTTATATAATCGTATTTTAGTTAAGACATGTAAATTAGTTTACTAATGCTAGAAATACTACCTGTCTAAAATCTGATTCTTCCTTTTTCCTCGCCAGTATTCATTTAAATGTAAATAAGTGCAATGTTCACCTTAAGCTTCTTAACGTTCCGGAACTTCCCCAGGGAAGTTGAACGGAAATTAAGCTCGCTTTGAATGAACGTCAGTCGATCAACCGGAAGTTTGATGATATCAGAAATACAAGCTTTTATGACAAAGAGGGCATAAACGAGAACAATGTTATACAAAATGGTGAGGACGGTTTTCCTGTCTTACAAAAAATAAAGAGAGTTGTTGCATTGTGTCGTCCTTTCGCATCATGGAGCCCTACGTGGGGGCGAGATCTTATTGCCTCCCGTGAGCACAATCAAACCAAATCTGATATATTATTTTGCTTTGTTGTGTTGTGTACTTCCAAAGATTGTTTAAATAAATGATAAAAGCACGTCTTCGTTGAAAACAGTTGGTTAGACAGCATGAAGGAGACCTATAGTGCAATTTTATTCAATTGTCGATAATTATCATTATTATTCATACATCCTGCGCATGTCTAGGAAGCAGAATGATGGAAGTATTATCCTAGTGCGAAGTCAGTCGCTTTCTTACTGGACATTTACCTTTCTTATGAAAAAAAAGCCTAGCAGGAGGTGGATGCCGACCTATGCTTTTCCACTTTTTTATTCAAACATAAGTTAAAGCACAATTATTGTTGTCATAGATTCATTTTGTTAGCTTTCTTTAGTGACAAGGCACTGAAATAGTCGAACTTTTGTTGTCCTCATTTGGGTTTGATATTTGCCCCTTTTCAACGGGCAAGATGGATACAGTCGTGAACTGATTTTCAAATTTATAACAGAAACCTATATATAACCAAACAAGCAAGCGGATAATTATGTTTTTAAAAGGGTCTACCTATATGCCCTTAAAATGCATGATCGGGAGACAGCAAAGATTTTTAATGAGGCCCTATCATTAGGTAAACTAGCCGCAATGTATAATTGATAATATTATGTATTCTTGCAACCTTTCATAGGGTAAAGTACTAAGCTTGTGCGTTTGAATTTCCAACAATGATGAATGGTGTTCTCTATTGCTTTTCTTAGCTGTCCCTCTCCCACTTGGTTTTGGGTGAGGAAAGTTCATTGCTACGCAAATGAAAATTATAAAAAAGGAACATATTCAATAGTAATAGCAACGTTCTAAGACCTCAGTGACTTAAAAAAAAACTTACAACAGTGTATACATGGATGTGTACACAAAAAATGCATAGACAAACCTTAACGTAAATATAACGTACAGGAAATTAGGCATCGCCTTGGAATTGTCATTACCAAAACCACGCCTTGTAGAACACATGGAAATGTGATCAGGTAAACTTGTCACTAAATTTTCAACCTATCGCTTAAGGTATTTCTAGCAGACCAAAAGCTATCTCTTTACTGTTTTTACATACGTTCATGTCATCTGGTATCCATTTCAAACAATCTACCAGTTTGACAGCATTAACGTTGGTTTTATTTATCCTTGTTTTTTTTATTATTAAATACACTAGTTAAACAAATCACAAATTTTGACAAATCATATTGATCAATATATGAGTATTTCTTTGAAAGTATACGTTTCTATTTTATATGCATGTACATTTAAAACAGATCTAACGAATGATTTATAACTATGCTTCGTTTGTCGGTAGATATGTTGTGCAGTGAAAAATCAGAAAAATCGTTAAAAAATCAGATAGCACAAAATTGTATATCTCTTAACATAGAAAGCACAATAAGGATAAATTATTCAATAAGTTTATGTTGCTAAAATTTTAAATAACGAAAATTCTTTTTATGTTTTCATGACACTTGTCAAAACTTTATTGTTGTCTCAACTTTGACACATTTATGCACTTTAATCTTTGATAGTCCAGAATGTGCTAAAAGGCTTCTAAATCTATTTGTGATAGGGTCATTGTGACGTCTGGATAATTTAAATGTTAAGACTTCCTAACTGATAAGGCGTTGATTGCTGTCAAAACTTGTTGATATTTTAAATACTTGTAATTTTATTACCATGTACGCTTTCTTGAATTTGATTGGTTTATACTGTTAATTACAGTCACAATAAGGGTCATTTTAATTGGTCAGTTATTATATGGTGAGAAAAATATATTTTCAAGACAGCAGATTTTTGAGCAGAATAGATTTGGATTTCCAAGTTGAAACACTGTGGTTTTCCACTAGAACACTAGAATATTTTAATATTTAAAGCTTTTTTCTAATTGTTATATTTTACGGATATCCGTTGGAAAACTGTTAATTGTGACTTTTAACTGTGTGGTTTTCCACTGAAGAAAAATAAAGAAGATAATCTGGAACCGTGTTTTATCATTTGAACATAACAAGTAGTGCCAGTAACTTCATAATACCTTTAACATCCATCATAATTAATCGGCATTACAGATATATCCGAACATGTGCTAACCGATTATGTTTGCAAAATGTGAAAATGTTACCCAGAAACAAACATTAAAATCTTAAAATTAGCAGTTAGAAAAGGTAAGTCCAAACCGCAAACATCCGAAGAGACTAAGTTATCAACACTGCTGACACTTGTTATCCAAACCGTCACATTTATGTTTCCACGTTAACGTTTAGTGTCCTTTTGAATATGTTGGTGCTTTGCACATGTCACAGTTCATGCATACTAGAGATTATCATCGAGTATATTCACACCAATTAAGTCGAATTAATTTCATTTAACTAACAATGAGAACGAAATCTCGGAACATCTGACACGAAACTGTAAGATTTCTATGAGGTAAGAAGGTATATCTATCGCAATGCCAGGGTTACTCATTACAGTCTGTTAACAGAATTTGAAAAAGACGTAGGGCGCATCTTTAAGAACTTTCGTTATGTCCCATTGATTTTTGTTTGAGCGGCCATATTGAACAGATCCAAACAGACTGCTACCGTTATAGTTACCACACAGTGTGAATGTGTAATATATCCACTTTTCGTTTCTACTATTCAAGAAACAAATATATTACGTTCAAGCACGTGTGCAAGTAGAACCTGCCCTTTAACAATTTTGGCCTTTCACAGAGGGGCAAAGCTCAAACTTTGCGGATAAGAAGACAAGATACAAAGTCTAAATTTAAGTCATAAAATTTAGTTACGTATCTCTAAATTTTAGGGCTACGTTAGGCAAAATTTCAAGTTACTTAAGTATCTCAAAATTTCGAGTAATTTAATAGCATGCATATAGCACTTATGTTTGGCCGTAGCAAATAATCTCTACATGTTTTCTAATACTATTTTTATGAGAAACTGTCATAAAATTGAAATAGTGCTTACATATTGATCAGTTTCAACCCGCAAATATTTATTTCAGAAAATGTATTGTTTCTATATTTAGCATTTTAATGGAAATTACAAAATGATAACGTGCAGGCTAATATTATATGACTTGTAAGAGTAATCCTTTTTTTCATCTTATAGTCACTTATTTTGCCATGACATGTTTTTTCTTTTACACATTTATCAGAACCGGTTTAACAGTTTCGTTTCGTTTGATGGATTATCAAAAATATATGGTCAGGTATTTTTATACTATCAGCTAGTAACAATGTGATAAAATTTGTGATAGTCTGACTGTGATAATTTCAATTTGATAATTTCAATTTGAGATAAAGACGTAATTTTTCATTTAAATAGTATGTTTTAATGTGTCTCTCTATGTCATGCCACTAATGCTAAGGACCACAATGGAAATAAGAGCTTGCTCTTTATTGTGTTATCCTTGGTATGCCATGGTTTTCTTTAGCATAATGTAGTATTTAATGATGCTTATTGTTTTATTCTATATTGCGATTGTTAATCATGTAATTGTTATCCTTTGCCTAAATAAATCTATCTATCTAATCGCCAAATATTGTTCATAAAATCGCAAGCGGATTGAAACTTTTGCAGTTTCATTTGATATACATAGAATCAGTTATGCGCTTAATGTACTTTGTAAATCAGTTATCAAGTGATTACTTTTGTTGTTGTATTTGTTTTTAATTTAAAAATGTAGATTTTAAAATGTTTTGTTGATAAGTCATGCAAGAGCATAAATTCAGTATACTTATTTGCTGCAAAAGAAATGCACTTGAAGAAGCTGTCCTGAGGGTTTTAAACATTTTTTGTGAAATATATTATTTTTAGTAGGCACGCAAAGACTTATTTTCTATTTAGTGTTATTATTTCAACACACCAGGTCTTGCAACATACTGCCACGCCGATATTTAGTGCCTTTTGTAGACAATCTATCATGCCAAGAACTTTCAAGCTTGCAACCAAGTGTTCGCAGGCTTCGTTATGGATTCTGTGGACTTTGAACAATTAAAAAGACACTTGATATTTACATAATATCAGGAACGTTCAATTATGCATGAAGTACAAACTTCTTCCGCGTGTACTACAGTAAACACGCGTGCAACAGTGCACTTGTATATTTTTCTTAAATAAAGAAAGCTTAAAAATATCATTTTAAAAACTTAAATTTATTTGACAGTCGTGATATGGCTAATGTCCAATAAACAAGTACAGGAGTTGTCGTTTTCTGTTTTGGCAATGTCGCTCAAACTTAAACGATAACAGATGTAAAATTCTATGTAACCGATTTTATTCACGTCGGATGATTTACTATTATTTATGTTCTTAAAGCACTTTATTCAAGTTACTGTTTTTATTTCATTAATGTTAGCACCAGTGTACATATATG
The DNA here is from genome assembly GCF_021730395.1 of Mercenaria mercenaria. Classification (NCBI taxonomy): domain Eukaryota; kingdom Metazoa; phylum Mollusca; class Bivalvia; order Venerida; family Veneridae; genus Mercenaria; species Mercenaria mercenaria. The sequence continues at coordinate 10,910,346 of NC_069361.1, read as the reverse complement.
GAGTGTACCAATTAAATAAAGTGTGAAAGAAAAACATTTAAGAGCTTGACACTTAACCAGGTCATTTGAAAACAACAACAGTACAGCCTCTTCAGAACGGCCCTCTATTAAGCAAAAAAAAACTCTCTATAACAACATCATTCAAATTTCCCTATGCTGAAATATACTATCAAATTTACCTCTCCAGAGCAACAACTTCTACATAACAGTCAATATTTGTATTTCCCAAACGGTGTTGCTCTACAAAGGTTGCACTGTACTAATTTTGTATTTTAAATGACTTATAAACAACAAAGAACACATCGAAAAGCAGTATGTTCTAATGGATATTTTTTCTCTTTGACATGAGGTACTTCTAATGGCAACAGCCGAAACCTGTACTCGAATGTAGTCCATATCAGTATATAGTGCCACTTCCCCGTCTAGTAAATGCCCTTTTCATGCAAGATGTAAGATTTATTGATGCTTTGTTGCACCTCAAAATGATAGCAGCACATTTTGGTAGTTACTACCAAATTCGGCCAAGTTTTATTAGTCGCTACCAAAATGCGTTTACACTCAACGCAATTTGGTAGTTTACAAAAATGTACTACCAAAATTCGTTTGATATGTACACATCTAACGCAAAATGGTATTAATAATAATCTCATGATTTACAAAAAGAATATTTTGTGACGAATGGACAATTAAATTAATCAAAGAAAGCCATTATGGAACTTAGTCACTCATCTGACCTTTACCTTTTGACCTTGAAAATATAACGGCCCTAGATTTAGTGAAGCATGACCATTAGAACACACGTGAGAGAGGTCAATGCAACTCTAACTTTGACATACGTCCAGAGATATTGAAGGAACTTGGCACAACTGTCCACCACTATTTGATGTGTCGTTCGCATGACCCTGGGACAGGTTTCACAAACGCTCATAAGTAAGTATGGACTGTTTGAGATTAAAATTCAGGAGATTCACGAGAAAAGGTCACATAAGATGTATAATATCTTTTAAGGTATATGCAAGGTAAACATGCAACATTTATCCACCAAAAATCTTTAGAATAGTTCAATGTTGTTTAACATAGTGAAATACAATTAAATAATCCAACCCTGTAATGAATTTAATTCCGAGGGTTACCGAGGGTCGAGTAAATATCAGGACATAACTTTCGCGTATTTTCACCTGGTGCTGGAAAATTTTTTCTTACACCCCGGGGTGTATGATTGCCGTTGGGCTGAATGCACAAATGTACGCTCCTAA